>NW_027671187.1:0-78449 GCF_964165515.1 Mesoplodon bidens
CCAGTTTACGAGCCACTTAAAGTTGAGAGTGCATTTCCTCACAACGTCTTCAGCATTTATTGTTTGTATTTCTTTGCTGAGGGTCATTCTGTCTGGTGTGAGCTGATACCATTTTGTGGCTGGATTTGCGTATGTTTAATAATTCCTTACATTGAGCTTCTAGCCATGTATTTTTTATTGTTTTTTAAAGAGTGAGTACAGCTTACCTATTCAAATAGTTTCTTGAAGTATGCGGCATATTTTGAATATTTTGGCCATTACCTGCCTCAACACATTTTGATGGCAGGTGTCATGTATAGCCCTGCAGTCCTGGTGCATATGAAGTGACCTTTAGCACAGGTTGTAAAACTGCTGTTGCGGCCAACGGCCACAGGGCGGCAGCATTTCTACATTCCCTCCTCTGGTCCGTGGGGAAAGAGTACCTTCCTGGAAGCAGTGTTCCTTGGTTGTAAATTAGATGGGAACGTGCCCGGAGAAACACACAAAGCTTATGTCTCCTTAGTTGTGTATTTTTTAATATTTAATTTATATTTTTTATCGGAGTAATACTGCATTGTGTACATGGACCGCTTCTTTTTTGTGCATTCATCTGTTGATGGACAGTTTGGTTGTTCCAAGTCTTGGCCAGGGTAAATAGTGCTGCAGTGCAGGATTGTCAGCCTGTGTCTGTTTGATTCTGGTCTTCTCAGGTGATAGAGCCAGTAGTGGGCCTAGCAGATCATATGGTAGCTCAATTTTTACCTTTAAACGCACCTCCTTTCTGTTCTCACCACTGGCTGTTACTGTTTGACATCCCAGCAGCAGCTAGAGGCTGCTAGAGGTTTCTCTGAAACCCCTTGAGCATTTATTGTTTAGAGATTTTTTGCTGATGATCATTCTGACTGTGGTCACGTAAACGTTTTTGTAGATTGGATTTGCATGTCTTTAGTAATTCCCGATGTTGAGCTTTTTCCATGGCCTGTTTTGTTAAACGAAAATTTAAAAAAAGAACGTGAGTTAAATATGCCTCTTGAAATTGTCTTCTTGAAAGATTGCCCTCTTTTGAGTTTTCTCGTCGATATTCGAACCTAGGATTTTTTGAGGGCAGGTGTCATTTACAGAGGTGCAATTCTTGTGAATATTAAGTGACCCTGAGCACTGTGTTTAAAGCTGCTTTGGCAGGAGACGGTCACAAGGCTGCGGCATTGCTCCATTCCCAAATCTGGTTACTAGGGCAGAAGAGCCTTCCTAGGTGTAATGTTCCAACTCGTAAGTTAGAATTAAATGGGCCAGGAAAAAACCCCATAAGTTTATGTCTCTCATTACTTCTTGTTGGTTTTCTTAATTTAATTTTAATTTGTTATCACAGCAAATTTGATTATAATGTTCTGTTTGTTCTGGGTGTGCAAGATGTGGTTCTTTTACACATATACATATTATCTGTTCACCTTCAGATCCATTTCCCATGTTGGGTGGGACACAATGTTGAGTAGTCTTCTCTTGGTATTCCGTAGGTCTTTGGTGCTTATATCTTTCACATGTGTTGGTATATCTCTGTTTCCTGCAATATGCTAATGTATCCAGTCCTCAAACCTTTCCGTTTGGTTAACCATACGTTTGTTGATCGAATATTTGATTGCCTTTCTCTGTGAAAAATCTTCATTGGTATCAATTTTTAGGTAACACCATTACATGATATCACAGTATATGTTTCCTTCGCTTTGTGACTTACTTCATGTTGTGATTACCTCCAAACTCATCTATGGTGCTGCAAACAGCATTGTCTCATTTTTTCCTTGGCTACTATTGCATCTGTACATGTACCATTTCTTCTTTTCCATTCATCTTTGGATGGACTTTTTGGTAGCTTCCATGTCTTGCCTTGTGTAATACTGTTGCAGCGCAGTTTCGCCTGCCTGTGTCTTTGTAATTCTGTCTTCTTAGGTCATAGGCTCATTAGTGTGCCTGCTGGATCATACGGTGCCTCAATGGGTACCTGTTAAAGGCACCTGCATTCTGTTTTCATTAGTGGCTCTTTCCAGTTTCATCCCACTTTGAGATGAGGGTATGCATTTCTCCACAGCCCCTTCAACGTTTATTGTTTGCAGAAGTTTTGCTGATGGTCATTCTGACCAGTGTGAGTTGATACAACTTTGAAGATTGGATTTGCATATATTTACCATTTCCTAATCATGAGCATTTTTCCACGCTTCTTTTGTTGTTGTTAAAAAGAAAAAAGGGTGCATGTAAAATATACCTCTTGAAATTGTCTTATGAAACCTTGCCCTCTTTTGAAATTTTTGGTCGATTTTCGATTCCAGGATTGTTTTTGAAGGAGTGTGTCACCTACAGGCTTGCAATTGTTGTAAATATTTAGTGACCGTTAGCACTGGGTTGAAAGCTGCTGTTGTGGGAAAACGGCTGCATGGCGGCAGCGTTTCTCCATTCCCAAATCTTGTTACTAGGGCAGCAGAGCGCTCCTGGAACTCGTGTTCCTAGGTTGTAAATTAGAATGGAATGTGCCAGGGAAGAACCGCATAACTTTATGTCTCAGTACATCTTCTTCATTGTTATAATTTAATTTTTTAAATCGGGGTAATGATTAGAATGTTATTTGTTCTAGGTGTACACAATCTAATTCATTTGTACATTATATATGTATATGTATAATATATACACATGTATAATATATATATATATATATATATATATATATACACTCATGTACAGATCCTCTTCCCATATAAATTAATACAGAGTGTTCAGTAGACCTCCCTTGCTATATGGTCAGTGTTTTATATATATATGTATTAAATATGTATGTGTATTCGTATGGTAACCCTAATCTTAATTTGCCCATTGCTCCCACCTTTTGTTTTAGATACCCATAGTTGTCTTCTTAGTGTGTGTCTTTCTCTGTGGAAATAAGTTCCTTTGTATCAGTTGTTAGATGACACCCAGAAATGATATCCTAAGATATTTGTCTTTTGCTTTCCGACTTACCTCATGTTCTGTGATTACCTCTAGGATCATCTATGGTGCTGCAAAGAGCAGTGTTTCAGTCTTTTGCACGGCTCATATTCCATTGTGTACATGGATCACTTCTTCTTTGAACATTCACCTGTTGATGGGCATTTTGTTTGCTTCCATGTCCTGGCTTTTGTGAAGATTGCTGCAGTGCACTTTTGCTATCCTGTGTCTTCTCGACTCTGGTCTTCTCAGGTGCAGGGCCCAGCGGTGAGCCTGCTGGATTGAATGGTACCTCAATTTTTACTTTGAAACACAGTTCCTTTGTGTTCTCATTATTGGCTCTTACTTCTTTACACCTCAACAGCAGCTAGAGGGTACAGAGTTCTCTAAAACCTCTTCAGCATTCAGTGTTTGTAGACTTTTTGCTGAGGGTCATTCGAGTGGTGTGTGTTGCAACCTTTTCATACATTAGATTGGCATGAGTCTAATAATTCCTGATGTTGAACTTTTATCCATTTCCCTTTTCATTTGTAAAGAGTGTGTAAAACTTACCTCTCATACGATCTTCTTGAAAACTTTGCTCTCTTTTAAGTTTTTTGGCCACTCCCTACCTCAGAACATTTTTCTGAGGGCAGGTGTCCTTGACAGCCCGGAGTCCTTGTGAGTATTATGTGACCATTGGCCGTGGTTTAAAGCCGCTCTTGCGGGAAACGGCCACAAGGCGGCAGCATTTCTCCATTTACAACTCAGGGTATTTGGGCAACAGAGCCTTCCTGGAAATCGTGTTAGTAGGCTGTAAATTAGAGTGGAATGTGCCAAGGCAACCCCCCAACAGCTTATATCTCCTTACTTCTTGTTTGTTTTTTAAGTTAATTTTTCTATTTTCTCAGAGCAACTTAGATAAAAATGTTGTGTATGTTCTAGGTGTACAGAATCTGGTTCATTATATCTAGGTATCTATCTATTCATCTTTGCCTCCTTTCCCATGGACGTTATTCCAGAGTGTTGAGTGGACCTCTCTTGGTATTCCATAGGTCTTTGGGGATTATATGTTTCATATGTATTAGTATAGGTCTGACAGCCCCATATCTTAATTTATCCATTCCTCCCACCTTCCCATTTGCTTAAACATAATTTTGATTTCTTAACCCATGAGTGTCCTTTGCTTCGAAATAAGGTCTTGGGTGTGATGTTTTAGGTAACACGTCTAAGTGATATCATAGGATGTCTTTCTTTCGGTTTCTTTCTCTCTTCAAGGTGTGTGATTATCTCTAGGTCCTTCTATGGTGGTGCCAACAGCACTGTTTCATGCTTTTCCATGGCTACTATTCCATTGTGTACACGGACCAGTTCTTCTTGGTGCGTTCATCTGTTGATGGATATTTTGGTTGCTTCCAAGTCTTGGCTGTGGTAAATATAACTGCAGTGTAGGATTGCCAGCCTGTGTCTTTTGGAATCTGGTCTTCTCAGGCGATAGGCACAGCAGTGGGTCTACCAGATCATATGGCACCTCAATTTTTACCTAGAAACGCATGTTCTTTCTGTTCTAACTACTGGCTGTTACCAGTTTACATCCCACCGGCAGCTACGGGGTACACACAGTTCTCTAAAACCCCTTCAGCATGTATTGTTCGTGGACTGTTTTGCTGATGATCATTCTGACTGTTGTGAGGTGAACGTTGTCACAGATTGGATTTGCATGTCTTTATTAATTTCTGATGTTGAGCATTTGTTCATGCCCCTTTTGTGTTTAAAGAAAAGAAAAGAAAGAAAGAAAAGACAAAATGTGTGTAAAATATGCCTTTTGAAATTGTCTTCTTGCAAGGTTGCCTCTTTTGAAGTTTTTGGTTGATTTTCGACCCCAGAATATTTTGTGAGGGCAGGTGTCATTTACAGGCCTGCAATTAAGGTGAATTTTAACTGACCATTATCACTGGGTTTAAAACTGCTGTTGGAGGGAGGCCAAAATGCTGCAGGATTTCTCCATTCTCAAATCTGGTTACTAGGTCAACAGAGCCTTCCTGGAAGCTGTGTTCCAAGGCTGGAAGTTAGAATGGCTTGAGCCAGGAAGAACCCCCATAATTTTATGCCCCATTATTTCTTGTTCGTTTTTTTAATATAATTTTTATCTTTTATGATAGCAAATTTGATTGTAATCTTTGGTTTGTTCTAGGTGTGCAAGATGTGTTTGTTTTTTACACCAAGACATATATGTATTCTTCTTGGGATCCATTTGCCATGTAGGTTATGACACAGTATTGAGTAGTCTTCTCTTGGAATTCTGTAGGTCTTTGGTGATTATATATTTCACGTGTGTTTGTATATCTCTGTTAAGCCCAACATCCTAATATATCCAGTCTTGACAACTTTCCAATTGGTTGACCATCAGTTTGTTTAATAAATCTGTGATTCCTGTTATCTGTGGAAATATCTCCATTGGTATCAATTTTTAGGTGACACCTATAATTGATAGCATAGGATGCGTGTCTTTCGCTTTGTGACATACTTCGAGTTGTGTGATTACCTCCAGAGCCATCTAGGGTTCTGCAAAGTGCATTGTTTCATGTTTTTTCCGTGGCTCCTATTCCAGCTGTACACGTACCAGTTCTTCTTCGTCCATTCGTCTCTTGATGGACTGTTTGGTTGTTTCCATGTCTTGGCTATTGTAATACTGCTGCAGTGCAGTTTTGCCTGAATGTGTCATTCCGTTTGTGTCTTCCTAGGTTATAGGCCAAGGAGTGGGCCTGCGGGATCAGAAGGTATCTCAGTGCTTACCTTTTAAAGGCTGCTCCATTCCGTTTTCATTAGTGGCACTTACCAGTTTACGAGCCACTTAAAGTTGAGAGTGCATTTCCTCACAACGTCTTCAGCATTTATTGTTTGTATTTCTTTGCTGAGGGTCATTCTGTCTGGTGTGAGCTGATACCATTTTGTGGCTGGATTTGCGTATGTTTAATAATTCCTTACATTGAGCTTCTAGCCATGTATTTTTTATTGTTTTTTAAAGAGTGAGTACAGCTTACCTATTCAAATAGTTTCTTGAAGTATGCGGCATATTTTGAATATTTTGGCCATTACCTGCCTCAACACATTTTGATGGCAGGTGTCATGTATAGCCCTGCAGTCCTGGTGCATATGAAGTGACCTTTAGCACAGGTTGTAAAACTGCTGTTGCGGCCAACGGCCACAGGGCGGCAGCATTTCTACATTCCCTCCTCTGGTCCGTGGGGAAAGAGTACCTTCCTGGAAGCAGTGTTCCTTGGTTGTAAATTAGATGGGAACGTGCCCGGAGAAACACACAAAGCTTATGTCTCCTTAGTTGTGTATTTTTTAATATTTAATTTATATTTTTTATCGGAGTAATACTGCATTGTGTACATGGACCGCTTCTTTTTTGTGCATTCATCTGTTGATGGACAGTTTGGTTGTTCCAAGTCTTGGCCAGGGTAAATAGTGCTGCAGTGCAGGATTGTCAGCCTGTGTCTGTTTGATTCTGGTCTTCTCAGGTGATAGAGCCAGTAGTGGGCCTAGCAGATCATATGGTAGCTCAATTTTTACCTTTAAACGCACCTCCTTTCTGTTCTCACCACTGGCTGTTACTGTTTGACATCCCAGCAGCAGCTAGAGGCTGCTAGAGGTTTCTCTGAAACCCCTTGAGCATTTATTGTTTAGAGATTTTTTGCTGATGATCATTCTGACTGTGGTCACGTAAACGTTTTTGTAGATTGGATTTGCATGTCTTTAGTAATTCCCGATGTTGAGCTTTTTCCATGGCCTGTTTTGTTAAACGAAAATTTAAAAAAAGAACGTGAGTTAAATATGCCTCTTGAAATTGTCTTCTTGAAAGATTGCCCTCTTTTGAGTTTTCTCGTCGATATTCGAACCTAGGATTTTTTGAGGGCAGGTGTCATTTACAGAGGTGCAATTCTTGTGAATATTAAGTGACCCTGAGCACTGTGTTTAAAGCTGCTTTGGCAGGAGACGGTCACAAGGCTGCGGCATTGCTCCATTCCCAAATCTGGTTACTAGGGCAGAAGAGCCTTCCTAGGTGTAATGTTCCAACTCGTAAGTTAGAATTAAATGGGCCAGGAAAAAACCCCATAAGTTTATGTCTCTCATTACTTCTTGTTGGTTTTCTTAATTTAATTTTAATTTGTTATCACAGCAAATTTGATTATAATGTTCTGTTTGTTCTGGGTGTGCAAGATGTGGTTCTTTTACACATATACATATTATCTGTTCACCTTCAGATCCATTTCCCATGTTGGGTGGGACACAATGTTGAGTAGTCTTCTCTTGGTATTCCGTAGGTCTTTGGTGCTTATATCTTTCACATGTGTTGGTATATCTCTGTTTCCTGCAATATGCTAATGTATCCAGTCCTCAAACCTTTCCGTTTGGTTAACCATACGTTTGTTGATCGAATATTTGATTGCCTTTCTCTGTGAAAAATCTTCATTGGTATCAATTTTTAGGTAACACCATTACATGATATCATAGTATATGTTTCCTTCGCTTTGTGACTTACTTCATGTTGTGATTACCTCCAAACTCATCTATGGTGCTGCAAACAGCATTGTTTCATTTTTTCCTTGGCTACTATTGCATCTGTACATGTACCATTTCTTCTTTTCCATTCATCTTTGGATGGACTTTTTGGTAGCTTCCATGTCTTGCCTTTTGTAATACTGCTGCAGCGCAGTTTCGCCTGCCTGTGTCTTTGTAATTCTGTCTTCTTAGGTCATAGGCTCATTAGTGTGCCTGCTGGATCATACGGTGCCTCAATGGGTACCTGTTAAAGGCACCTGCATTCTGTTTTCATTAGTGGCTCTTTCCAGTTTCATCCCACTTTGAGATGAGGGTATGCATTTCTCCACAGCCCCTTCAACGTTTATTGTTTGCAGAATTTTTGCTGATGGTCATTCTGACCAGTGTGAGTTGATACAACTTTGAAGATTGGATTTGCATATATTTACCATTTCCTAATCATGAGCATTTTTCCACGCTTTTTTTGTTGTTGTTAAAAAGAAAAAAGGGTGCATGTAAAATATACCTCTTGAAATTGTCTTATGAAACCTTGCCCTCTTTTGAAATTTTTGGTCGATTTTCGATTCCAGGATTGTTTTTGAAGGAGTGTGTCACCTACAGGCTTGCAATTGTTGTAAATATTTAGTGAACGTTAGCACTGGGTTGAAAGCTGCTGTTGTGGGAAAACGGCTGCATGGCGGCAGCGTTTCTCCATTCCCAAATCTTGTTACTAGGGCAGCAGAGCGCTCCTGGAACTCGTGTTCCTAGGTTGTAAATTAGAATGGAATGTGCCAGGGAAGAACCGCATAACTTTATGTCTCAGTACATCTTCTTCATTGTTATAATTTTTTAATCAGGGTAATGATTAGAATGTTATTTGTTCTAGGTGTACACAATCTAATTCATTTGTACATTATATATGTATATGTATAATATATACACATGTATAATATATATAGATATATATACATATATATATATATACACTCATGTACAGATCCTCTTCCCATATAAATTAATACAGAGTGTTCAGTAGACCTCCCTTGCTATATGGTCAGTGTTTTATATATATATGTATTAAATATGTATGTGTATTCGTATGGTAACCCTAATCTTAATTTGCCCATTGCTCCCACCTTTTGTTTTAGATACCCATAGTTGTCTTCTTAGTGTGTGTCTTTCTCTGTGGAAATAAGTTCCTTTGTATCAGTTGTTAGATGACACCCAGAAATGATATCCTAAGATATTTGTCTTTTGCTTTCCGACTTACCTCATGTTCTGTGATTACCTCTAGGATCATCTATGGTGCTGCAAAGAGCAGTGTTTCAGTCTTTTGCACGGCTCATATTCCATTGTGTACATGGATCACTTCTTCTTTGAACATTCACCTGTTGATGGGCATTTTGTTTGCTTCCATGTCCTGGCTTTTGTGAAGATTGCTGCAGTGCACTTTTGCTATCCTGTGTCTTCTCGACTCTGGTCTTCTCAGGTGCAGGGCCCAGCGGTGGGCCTGCTGGATTGAATGGTACCTCAATTTTTACTTTGAAACACAGTTCCTTTGTGTTCTCATTATTGGCTCTTACTTCTTTACACCTCAACAGCAGCTAGAGGGTACAGAGTTCTCTAAAACCTCTTCAGCATTCAGTGTTTGTAGACTTTTTGCTGAGGGTCATTCGAGTGGTGTGTGTTGCAACCTTTTCATACATTAGATTGGCATGAGTCTAATAATTCCTGATGTTGAACTTTTATCCATTTCCCCTTTCATTTGTAAAGAGTGTGTAAAACTTACCTCTCATACGATCTTCTTGAAAACTTTGCTCTCTTTTAAGTTTTTTGGCCACTCCCTACCTCAGAACATTTTTCTGAGGGCAGGTGTCCTTGACAGCCCGGAGTCCTTGTGAGTATTATGTGACCATTGGCCGTGGTTTAAAGCCGCTCTTGCGGGAAACGGCCACAAGGCGGCAGCATTTCTCCATTTACAACTCAGGGTATTTGGGCAACAGAGCCTTCCTGGAAATCGTGTTAGTAGGCTGTAAATTAGAGTGGAATGTGCCAAGGCAACCCCCCAACAGCTTATATCTCCTTACTTCTTGTTTGTTTTTTAAGTTAATTTTTCTATTTTCTCAGAGCAACTTAGATAAAAATGTTGTGTATGTTCTAGGTGTACAGAATCTGGTTCATTATATGTAGGTATCTATCTATTCATCTTTGCCTCCTTTCCCATGGACGTTATTCCAGAGTGTTGAGTGGACCTCTCTTGGTATTCCATAGATCTTTGGGGATTATATGTTTCATATGTATTAGTATAGGTCTGACAGCCCCATATCTTAATTTATCCATTCCTCCCACCTTCCCATTTGCTTAAACATAATTTTGATTTCTTAACCCATGAGTGTCCTTTGCTTCGAAATAAGGTCTTGGGTGTGATGTTTTAGGTAACACGTCTAAGTGATATCATAGGATGTCTTTCTTTCGGTTTCTTTCTCTCTTCAAGGTGTGTGATTATCTCTAGGTCCTTCTATGGTGGTGCCAACAGCACTGTTTCATGCTTTTCCATGGCTACTATTCCATTGTGTACACGGACCAGTTCTTCTTGGTGCGTTCATCTGTTGATGGATATTTTGGTTGCTTCCAAGTCTTGGCTGTGGTAAATATAACTGCAGTGTAGGATTGCCAGCCTGTGTCTTTTGGAATCTGGTCTTCTCAGGCGATAGGCACAGCAGTGGGTCTACCAGATCATATGGCACCTCAATTTTTACCTAGAAACGCATGTTCTTTCTGTTCTAACTACTGGCTGTTACCAGTTTACATCCCACCGGCAGCTACGGGGTACACACAGTTCTCTAAAACCCCTTCAGCATGTATTGTTCGTGGACTGTTTTGCTGATGATCATTCTGACTGTTGTGAGGTGAACGTTGTCACAGATTGGATTTGCATGTCTTTATTAATTTCTGATGTTGAGCATTTGTTCATGCCCCTTTTGTGTTTAAAGAAAAGGAAAGAAAGAAAGAAAAGACAAAATGTGTGTAAAATATGCCTTTTGAAATTGTCTTCTTGCAAGGTTGCCTCTTTTGAAGTTTTTGGTTGATTTTCGACCCCAGAATATTTTGTGAGGGCAGGTGTCATTTACAGGCCTGCAATTAAGGTGAATTTTAACTGACCATTATCACTGGGTTTAAAACTGCTGTTGGAGGGAGGCCAAAATGCTGCAGGATTTCTCCATTCTCAAATCTGGTTACTAGGTCAACAGAGCCTTCCTGGAAGCTGTGTTCCACGGCTGGAAGTTAGAATGGCTTGAGCCAGGAAGAACCCCCATAATTTTATGCCCCATTATTTCTTGTTCGTTTTTTTAATATAATTTTTATCTTTTATGATAGCAAATTTGATTGTAATCTTTGGTTTGTTCTAGGTGTGCAAGATGTGTTTGTTTTTTACACCAAGACATATATGTATTCTTCTTGGGATCCATTTGCCATGTAGGTTATGACACAGTATTGAGTAGTCTTCTCTTGGAATTCTGTAGGTCTTTGGTGATTATATATTTCACGTGTGTTTGTATATCTCTGTTAAGCCCAACATCCTAATATATCCAGTCTTGACAACTTTCCAATTGGTTGACCATCAGTTTGTTTAATAAATCTGTGATTCCTGTTATCTGTGGAAATATCTCCATTGGTATCAATTTTTAGGTGACACCTATAATTGAGAGCATAGGATGCGTGTCTTTCGCTTTGTGACATACTTCGAGTTGTGTGATTACCTCCAGAGCCATCTAGGGTTCTGCAAAGTGCATTGTTTCATGTTTTTTCCGTGGCTCCTATTCCAGCTGTACACGTACCAGTTCTTCTTCGTCCATTCGTCTCTTGATGGACTGTTTGGTTGTTTCCATGTCTTGGCTATTGTAATACTGCTGCAGTGCAGTTTTGCCTGAATGTGTCATTCCATTTGTGTCTTCCTAGGTTATAGGCCAAGGAGTGGGCCTGCGGGATCAGAAGGTATCTCAGTGCTTACCTTTTAAAGGCTGCTCCATTCCGTTTTCATTAGTGGCACTTACCAGTTTACGAGCCACTTAAAGTTGAGAGTGCATTTCCTCACAACGTCTTCAGCATTTATTGTTTGTATTTCTTTGCTGAGGGTCATTCTGTCTGGTGTGAGCTGATACCATTTTGTGGCTGGATTTGCGTATGTTTAATAATTCCTTACATTGAGCTTCTAGCCATGTATTTTTTATTGTTTTTTAAAGAGTGAGTACAGCTTACCTATTCAAATAGTTTCTTGAAGTATGCGGCATATTTTGAATATTTTGGCCATTACCTGCCTCAACACATTTTGATGGCAGGTGTCATGTATAGCCCTGCAGTCCTGGTGCATATGAAGTGACCTTTAGCACAGGTTGTAAAACTGCTGTTGCGGCCAACGGCCACAGGGCGGCAGCATTTCTACATTCCCTCCTCTGGTCCGTGGGGAAAGAGTACCTTCCTGGAAGCAGTGTTCCTTGGTTGTAAATTAGATGGGAACGTGCCCGGAGAAACACACAAAGCTTATGTCTCCTTAGTTGTGTATTTTTTAATATTTAATTTATATTTTTTATCGGAGTAATACTGCATTGTGTACATGGACCGCTTCTTTTTTGTGCATTCATCTGTTGATGGACAGTTTGGTTGTTCCAAGTCTTGGCCAGGGTAAATAGTGCTGCAGTGCAGGATTGTCAGCCTGTGTCTGTTTGATTCTGGTCTTCTCAGGTGATAGAGCCAGTAGTGGGCCTAGCAGATCATATGGTAGCTCAATTTTTACCTTTAAACGCACCTCCTTTCTGTTCTCACCACTGGCTGTTACTGTTTGACATCCCAGCAGCAGCTAGCGGCTGCTAGAGGTTTCTCTGAAACCCCTTGAGCATTTATTGTTTAGAGATTTTTTGCTGATGATCATTCTGACTGTGGTCACGTAAACGTTTTTGTAGATTGGATTTGCATGTCTTTAGTAATTCCCGATGTTGAGCTTTTTCCATGGCCTGTTTTGTTAAACGAAAATTTAAAAAAAGAACGTGAGTTAAATATGCCTCTTGAAATTGTCTTCTTGAAAGATTGCCCTCTTTTGAGTTTTCTCGTCGATATTCGAACCTAGGATTTTTTGAGGGCAGGTGTCATTTACAGAGGTGCAATTCTTGTGAATATTAAGTGACCCTGAGCACTGTGTTTAAAGCTGCTTTGGCAGGAGACGGTCACAAGGCTGCGGCATTGCTCCATTCCCAAATCTGGTTACTAGGGCAGAAGAGCCTTCCTAGGTGTAATGTTCCAACTCGTAAGTTAGAATTAAATGGGCCAGGAAAAAACCCCATAAGTTTATGTCTCTCATTACTTCTTGTTGGTTTTCTTAATTTAATTTTAATTTGTTATCACAGCAAATTTGATTATAATGTTCTGTTTGTTCTGGGTGTGCAAGATGTGGTTCTTTTACACATATACATATTATCTGTTCACCTTCAGATCCATTTCCCATGTTGGGTGGGACACAATGTTGAGTAGTCTTCTCTTGGTATTCCGTAGGTCTTTGGTGCTTATATCTTTCACATGTGTTGGTATATCTCTGTTTCCTGCAATATGCTAATGTATCCAGTCCTCAAACCTTTCCGTTTGGTTAACCATACGTTTGTTGATCGAATATTTGATTGCCTTTCTCTGTGAAAAATCTTCATTGGTATCAATTTTTAGGTAACACCATTACATGATATCATAGTATATGTTTCCTTCGCTTTGTGACTTACTTCATGTTGTGATTACCTCCAAACTCATCTATGGTGCTGCAAACAGCATTGTTTCATTTTTTCCTTGGCTACTATTGCATCTGTACATGTACCATTTCTTCTTTTCCATTCATCTTTGGATGGACTTTTTGGTAGCTTCCATGTCTTGCCTTTTGTAATACTGCTGCAGCGCAGTTTCGCCTGCCTGTGTCTTTGTAATTCTGTCTTCTTAGGTCATAGGCTCATTAGTGTGCCTGCTGGATCATACGGTGCCTCAATGGGTACCTGTTAAAGGCACCTGCATTCTGTTTTCATTAGTGGCTCTTTCCAGTTTCATCCCACTTTGAGATGAGGGTATGCATTTCTCCACAGCCCCTTCAACGTTTATTGTTTGCAGAATTTTTGCTGATGGTCATTCTGACCAGTGTGAGTTGATACAACTTTGAAGATTGGATTTGCATATATTTACCATTTCCTAATCATGAGCATTTTTCCACGCTTTTTTTGTTGTTGTTAAAAAGAAAAAAGGGTGCATGTAAAATATACCTCTTGAAATTGTCTTATGAAACCTTGCCCTCTTTTGAAATTTTTGGTCGATTTTCGATTCCAGGATTGTTTTTGAAGGAGTGTGTCACCTACAGGCTTGCAATTGTTGTAAATATTTAGTGAACGTTAGCACTGGGTTGAAAGCTGCTGTTGTGGGAAAACGGCTGCATGGCGGCAGCGTTTCTCCATTCCCAAATCTTGTTACTAGGGCAGCAGAGCGCTCCTGGAACTCGTGTTCCTAGGTTGTAAATTAGAATGGAATGTGCCAGGGAAGAACCGCATAACTTTATGTCTCAGTACATCTTCTTCATTGTTATAATTTTTTAAATCAGGGTAATGATTAGAATGTTATTTGTTCTAGGTGTACACAATCTAATTCATTTGTACATTATATATGTATATGTATAATATATACACATGTATAATATATATAGATATATATACATATATATATATATACACTCATGTACAGATCCTCTTCCCATATAAATTAATACAGAGTGTTCAGTAGACCTCCCTTGCTATATGGTCAGTGTTTTATATATATATGTATTAAATATGTATGTGTATTCGTATGGTAACCCTAATCTTAATTTGCCCATTGCTCCCACCTTTTGTTTTAGATACCCATAGTTGTCTTCTTAGTGTGTGTCTTTCTCTGTGGAAATAAGTTCCTTTGTATCAGTTGTTAGATGACACCCAGAAATGATATCCTAAGATATTTGTCTTTTGCTTTCCGACTTACCTCATGTTCTGTGATTACCTCTAGGATCATCTATGGTGCTGCAAAGAGCAGTGTTTCAGTCTTTTGCACGGCTCATATTCCATTGTGTACATGGATCACTTCTTCTTTGAACATTCACCTGTTGATGGGCATTTTGTTTGCTTCCATGTCCTGGCTTTTGTGAAGATTGCTGCAGTGCACTTTTGCTATCCTGTGTCTTCTCGACTCTGGTCTTCTCAGGTGCAGGGCCCAGCGGTGGGCCTGCTGGATTGAATGGTACCTCAATTTTTACTTTGAAACACAGTTCCTTTGTGTTCTCATTATTGGCTCTTACTTCTTTACACCTCAACAGCAGCTAGAGGGTACAGAGTTCTCTAAAACCTCTTCAGCATTCAGTGTTTGTAGACATTTTGCTGAGGGTCATTCGAGTGGTGTGTGTTGCAACCTTTTCATACATTAGATTGGCATGAGTCTAATAATTCCTGATGTTGAACTTTTATCCATTTCCCCTTTCATTTGTAAAGAGTGTGTAAAACTTACCTCTCATACGATCTTCTTGAAAACTTTGCTCTCTTTTAAGTTTTTTGGCCACTCCCTACCTCAGAACATTTTTCTGAGGGCAGGTGTCCTTGACAGCCCGGAGTCCTTGTGAGTATTATGTGACCATTGGCCGTGGTTTAAAGCCGCTCTTGCGGGAAACGGCCACAAGGCGGCAGCATTTCTCCATTTACAACTCAGGGTATTTGGGCAACAGAGCCTTCCTGGAAATCGTGTTAGTAGGCTGTAAATTAGAGTGGAATGTGCCAAGGCAAACCCCCAACAGCTTATATCTCCTTACTTCTTGTTTGTTTTTTAAGTTAATTTTTCTATTTTCTCAGAGCAACTTAGATAAAAATGTTGTGTATGTTCTAGGTGTACAGAATCTGGTTCATTATATCTAGGTATCTATCTATTCATCTTTGGCTCCTTTCCCATGGACGTTATTCCAGAGTGTTGAGTGGACCTCTCTTGGTATTCCATAGGTCTTTGGGGATTATATGTTTCATATGTATTAGTATAGGTCTGACAGCCCCATATCTTAATTTATCCATTCCTCCCACCTTCCCATTTGCTTAAACATAATTTTGATTTCTTAACCCATGAGTGTCCTTTGCTTCGAAATAAGGTCTTGGGTGTGATGTTTTAGGTAACACGTCTAAGTGATATCATAGGATGTCTTTCTTTCGGTTTCTTTCTCTCTTCAAGGTGTGTGATTATCTCTAGGTCCTTCTATGGTGGTGCCAACAGCACTGTTTCATGCTTTTCCATGGCTACTATTCCATTGTGTACACGGACCAGTTCTTCTTGGTGCGTTCATCTGTTGATGGATATTTTGGTTGCTTCCAAGTCTTGGCTGTGGTAAATATAACTGCAGTGTAGGATTGCCAGCCTGTGTCTTTTGGAATCTGGTCTTCTCAGGCGATAGGCACAGCAGTGGGTCTACCAGATCATATGGCACCTCAATTTTTACCTAGAAACGCATGTTCTTTCTGTTCTAACTACTGGCTGTTACCAGTTTACATCCCACCGGCAGCTACGGGGTACACACAGTTCTCTAAAACCCCTTCAGCATGTATTGTTCGTGGACTGTTTTGCTGATGATCATTCTGACTGTTGTGAGGTGAACGTTGTCACAGATTGGATTTGCATGTCTTTATTAATTTCTGATGTTGAGCATTTTTCATGCCCCTTTTGTGTTTAAAGAAAAGAAAAGAAAGAAAGAAAAGACAAAATGTGTGTAAAATATGCCTTTTGAAATTGTCTTCTTGCAAGGTTGCCTCTTTTGAAGTTTTTGGTTGATTTTCGACCCCAGAATATTTTGTGAGGGCAGGTGTCATTTACAGGCCTGCAATTAAGGTGAATTTTAACTGACCATTATCACTGGGTTTAAAACTGCTGTTGGAGGGAGGCCAAAATGCTGCAGGATTTCTCCATTCTCAAATCTGGTTACTAGGTCAACAGAGCCTTCCTGGAAGCTGTGTTCCAAGGCTGGAAGTTAGAATGGCTTGAGCCAGGAAGAACCCCCATAATTTTATGCCCCATTATTTCTTGTTCATTTTTTTAATATAATTTTTATCTTTTATGATAGCAAATTTGATTGTAATCTTTGGTTTGTTCTAGGTGTGCAAGATGTGTTTGTTTTTTACACCAAGACATATATGTATTCTTCTTGGGATCCATTTGCCATGTAGGTTATGACACAGTATTGAGTAGTCTTCTCTTGGAATTCTGTAGGTCTTTGGTGATTATATATTTCACGTGTGTTTGTATATCTCTGTTAAGCCCAACATCCTAATATATCCAGTCTTGACAACTTTCCAATTGGTTGACCATCAGTTTGTTTAATAAATCTGTGATTCCTGTTATCTGTGGAAATATCTCCATTGGTATCAATTTTTAGGTGACACCTATAATTGATAGCATAGGATGCGTGTCTTTCGCTTTGTGACATACTTCGAGTTGTGTGATTACCTCCAGAGCCATCTAGGGTTCTGCAAAGTGCATTGTTTCATGTTTTTTCCGTGGCTCCTATTCCATCTGTACACGTACCAGTTCTTCTTCGTCCATTCGTCTCTTGATGGACTGTTTGGTTGTTTCCATGTCTTGGCTATTGTAATACTGCTGCAGTGCAGTTTTGCCTGAATGTGTCATTCCATTTGTGTCTTCCTAGGTTATAGGCCAAGGAGTGGGCCTGCGGGATCAGAAGGTATCTCAGTGCTTACCTTTTAAAGGCTGCTCCATTCCGTTTTCATTAGTGGCACTTACCAGTTTACGAGCCACTTAAAGTTGAGAGTGCATTTCCTCACAACGTCTTCAGCATTTATTGTTTGTATTTCTTTGCTGAGGGTCATTCTGTCTGGTGTGAGCTGATACCATTTTGTGGCTGGATTTGCGTATGTTTACTAATTCCTTACATTGAGCTTCTAGCCATGTATTTTTTATTGTTTTTTAAAGAGTGAGTACAGCTTACCTATTCAAATAGTTTCTTGAAGTATGCGGCATATTTTGAATATTTTGGCCATTACCTGCCTCAACACATTTTGATGGCAGGTGTCATGTATAGCCCTGCAGTCCTGGTGCATATGAAGTGACCTTTAGCACAGGTTGTAAAACTGCTGTTGCGGCCAACGGCCACAGGGCGGCAGCATTTCTACATTCCCTCCTCTGGTCCGTGGGGAAAGAGTACCTTCCTGGAAGCAGTGTTCCTTGGTTGTAAATTAGATGGGAACGTGCCCGGAGAAACACACAAAGCTTATGTCTCCTTAGTTGTGTATTTTTTAATATTTAATTTATATTTTTTATCGGAGTAATACTGCATTGTGTACATGGACCGCTTCTTTTTTGTGCATTCATCTGTTGATGGACAGTTTGGTTGTTCCAAGTCTTGGCCAGGGTAAATAGTGCTGCAGTGCAGGATTGTCAGCCTGTGTCTGTTTGATTCTGGTCTTCTCAGGTGATAGAGCCAGTAGTGGGCCTAGCAGATCATATGGTAGCTCAATTTTTACCTTTAAACGCACCTCCTTTCTGTTCTCACCACTGGCTGTTACTGTTTGACATCCCAGCAGCAGCTAGCGGCTGCTAGAGGTTTCTCTGAAACCCCTTGAGCATTTATTGTTTAGAGATTTTTTGCTGATGATCATTCTGACTGTGGTCACGTAAACGTTTTTGTAGATTGGATTTGCATGTCTTTAGTAATTCCCGATGTTGAGCTTTTTCCATGGCCTGTTTTGTTAAATGAAAATTTAAAAAAAGAACGTGAGTTAAATATGCCTCTTGAAATTGTCTTCTTGAAAGATTGCCCTCTTTTGAGTTTTCTCGTCGATATTCGAACCTAGGATTTTTTGAGGGCAGGTGTCATTTACAGAGGTGCAATTCTTGTGAATATTAAGTGACCCTGAGCACTGTGTTTAAAGCTGCTTTGGCAGGAGACGGTCACAAGGCTGCGGCATTGCTCCATTCCCAAATCTGGTTACTAGGGCAGAAGAGCCTTCCTACGTGTAATGTTCCAACTCGTAAGTTAGAATTAAATGGGCCAGGAAAAAACCCCATAAGTTTATGTCTCTCATTACTTCTTGTTGGTTTTCTTAATTTAATTTTAATTTGTTATCACAGCAAATTTGATTATAATGTTCTGTTTGTTCTGGGTGTGCAAGATGTGGTTCTTTTACACATATACATATTATCTGTTCACCTTCAGATCCATTTCCCATGTTGGGTGGGACACAATGTTGAGTAGTCTTCTCTTGGTATTCCGTAGGTCTTTGGTGCTTATATCTTTCACATGTGTTGGTATATCTCTGTTTCCTGCAATATGCTAATGTATCCAGTCCTCAAACCTTTCCGTTTGGTTAACCATACGTTTGTTGATCGAATATTTGATTGCCTTTCTCTGTGAAAAATCTTCATTGGTATCAATTTTTAGGTAACACCATTACATGATATCACAGTATATGTTTCCTTCGCTTTGTGACTTACTTCATGTTGTGATTACCTCCAAACTCATCTATGGTGCTGCAAACAGCATTGTTTCATTTTTTCCTTGGCTACTATTGCATCTGTACATGTACCATTTCTTCTTTTCCATTCATCTTTGGATGGACTTTTTGGTAGCTTCCATGTCTTGCCTTTTGTAATACTGTTGCAGCGCAGTTTCGCCTGCCTGTGTCTTTGTAATTCTGTCTTCTTAGGTCATAGGCTCATTAGTGTGCCTGCTGGATCATACGGTGCCTCAATGGGTACCTGTTAAAGGCACCTGCATTCTGTTTTCATTAGTGGCTCTTTCCAGTTTCATCCCACTTTGAGATGAGGGTATGCATTTCTCCACAGCCCCTTCAACGTTTATTGTTTGCAGAAGTTTTGCTGATGGTCATTCTGACCAGTGTGAGTTGATACAACTTTGAAGATTGGATTTGCATATATTTACCATTTCCTAATCATGAGCATTTTTCCACGCTTTTTTTGTTGTTGTTAAAAAGAAAAAAGGGTGCATGTAAAATATACCTCTTGAAATTGTCTTATGAAACCTTGCCCTCTTTTGAAATTTTTGGTCGATTTTCGATTCCAGGATTGTTTTTGAAGGAGTGTGTCACCTACAGGCTTGCAATTGTTGTAAATATTTAGTGACCGTTAGCACTGGGTTGAAAGCTGCTGTTGTGGGAAACGGCTGCATGGCGGCAGCGTTTCTCCATTCCCAAATCTTGTTACTAGGGCAGCAGAGCGCTCCTGGAACTTGTGTTCCTAGGTTGTAAATTAGAATGGAATGTGCCAGGGAAGAACCGCATAACTTTATGTCTCAGTACATCTTCTTCATTGTTATAATTTAATTTTTTAAATCAGGGTAATGATTAGAATGTTATTTGTTCTAGGTGTACACAATCTAATTCATTTGTACATTATATATGTACATGTATAATATATACACATGTAATATATATATATATATATATATACACTCATGTACAGATCCTCTTCCCATATAAATTAATACAGAGTGTTCAGTAGACCTCCCTTGCTATATGGTCAGTGTTTTATATATATATGTATTAAATATGTATGTGTATTCGTATGGTAACCCTAATCTTAATTTGCCCATTGCTCCCACCTTTTGTTTTAGATACCCATAGTTGTCTTCTTAGTGTGTGTCTTTCTCTGTGGAAATAAGTTCCTTTGTATCAGTTGTTAGATGACACCCAGAAATGATATCCTAAGATATTTGTCTTTTGCTTTCCGACTTACCTCATGTTCTGTGATTACCTCTAGGATCATCTATGGTGCTGCAAAGAGCAGTGTTTCAGTCTTTTGCACGGCTCATATTCCATTGTGTACATGGATCACTTCTTCTTTGAACATTCACCTGTTGATGGGCATTTTGTTTGCTTCCATGTCCTGGCTTTTGTGAAGATTGCTGCAGTGCACTTTTGCTATCCTGTGTCTTCTCGACTCTGGTCTTCTCAGGTGCAGGGCCCAGCGGTGGGCCTGCTGGATTGAATGGTACCTCAATTTTTACTTTGAAACACAGTTCCTTTGTGTTCTCATTATTGGCTCTTACTTCTTTACACCTCAACAGCAGCTAGAGGGTACAGAGTTCTCTAAAACCTCTTCAGCATTCAGTGTTTGTAGACTTTTTGCTGAGGGTCATTCGAGTGGTGTGTGTTGCAACCTTTTCATACATTAGATTGGCATGAGTCTAATAATTCCTGATGTTGAACTTTTATCCATTTCCCCTTTCATTTGTAAAGAGTGTGTAAAACTTACCTCTCATACGATCTTCTTGAAAACTTTGCTCTCTTTTAAGTTTTTTGGCCACTCCCTACCTCAGAACATTTTTCTGAGGGCAGGTGTCCGTGACAGCCCGGAGTCCTTGTGAGTATTATGTGACCATTAGCCGTGGTTTAAAGCCGCTCTTGCGGGAAACGGCCACAAGGCGGCAGCATTTCTCCATTTACAACTCAGGGTATTTGGGCAACAGAGCCTTCCTGGAAATCGTGTTAGTAGGCTGTAAATTAGAGTGGAATGTGCCAAGGCAACCCCCCAACAGCTTATATCTCCTTACTTCTTGTTTGTTTTTTAAGTTAATTTTTCTATTTTCTCAGAGCAACTTAGATAAAAATGTTGTGTATGTTCTAGGTGTACAGAATCTGGTTCATTATATCTAGGTATCTATCTATTCATCTTTGCCTCCTTTCCCATGGACGTTATTCCAGAGTGTTGAGTGGACCTCTCTTGGTATTCCATAGGTCTTTGGGGATTATATGTTTCATATGTATTAGTATAGGTCTGACAGCCCCATATCTTAATTTATCCATTCCTCCCACCTTCCCATTTGCTTAAACATAATTTTGATTTCTTAACCCATGAGTGTCCTTTGCTTCGAAATAAGGTCTTGGGTGTGATGTTTTAGGTAACACGTCTAAGTGATATCATAGGATGTCTTTCTTTCGGTTTCTTTCTCTCTTCAAGGTGTGTGATTATCTCTAGGTCCTTCTATGGTGGTGCCAACAGCACTGTTTCATGCTTTTCCATGGCTACTATTCCATTGTGTACACGGACCAGTTCTTCTTGGTGCGTTCATCTGTTGATGGATATTTTGGTTGCTTCCAAGTCTTGGCTGTGGTAAATATAACTGCAGTGTAGGATTGCCAGCCTGTGTCTTTTGGAATCTGGTCTTCTCAGGTGATAGGCACAGCAGTGGGTCTACCAGATCATATGGCAGCTCAATTTTTACCTAGAAACGCATGTTCTTTCTGTTCTAACTACTGGCTGTTACCAGTTTACATCCCACCGGCAGCTACGGGGTACACACAGTTCTCTAAAACCCCTTCGGCATGTATTGTTCGTGGACTGTTTTGCTGATGATCATTCTGACTGTTGTGAGGTGAACGTTGTCACAGATTGGATTTGCATGTCTTTATTAATTTCTGATGTTGAGCATTTGTTCATGCCCCTTTTGTGTTTAAAGAAAAGAAAAGAAAGAAAGAAAAGACAAAATGTGTGTAAAATATGCCTTTTGAAATTGTCTTCTTGCAAGGTTGCCTCTTTTGAAGTTTTTGGTTGATTTTCGACCCCAGAATATTTTGTGAGGGCAGGTGTCATTTACAGGCCTGCAATTAAGGTGAATTTTAACTGACCATTATCACTGGGTTTAAAACTGCTGTTGGAGGGAGGCCAAAATGCTGCAGGATTTCTCCATTCTCAAATCTGGTTACTAGGTCAACAGAGCCTTCCTGGAAGCTGTGTTCCAAGGCTGGAAGTTAGAATGGCTTGAGCCAGGAAGAACCCCCATAATTTTATGCCCCATTATTTCTTGTTCGTTTTTTTAATATAATTTTTATCTTTTATGATAGCAAATTTGATTGTAATCTTTGGTTTGTTCTAGGTGTGCAAGATGTGTTTGTTTTTTACACCAAGACATATATGTATTCTTCTTGGGATCCATTTGCCATGTAGGTTATGACACAGTATTGAGTAGTCTTCTCTTGGAATTCTGTAGGTCTTTGGTGATTATATATTTCACGTGTGTTTGTATATCTCTGTTAAGCCCAACATCCTAATATATCCAGTCTTGACAACTTTCCAATTGGTTGACCATCAGTTTGTTTAATAAATCTGTGATTCCTGTTATCTGTGGAAATATCTCCATTGGTATCAATTTTTAGGTGACACCTATAATTGAGAGCATAGGATGCGTGTCTTTCGCTTTGTGACATACTTCGAGTTGTGTGATTACCTCCAGAGCCATCTAGGGTTCTGCAAAGTGCATTGTTTCATGTTTCTTCCGTGGCTCCTATTCCAGCTGTACACGTACCAGTTCTTCTTCGTCCATTCGTCTCTTGATGGACTGTTTGGTTGTTTCCATGTCTTGGCTATTGTAATACTGCTGCAGTGCAGTTTTGCCTGAATGTGTCATTCCGTTTGTGTCTTCCTAGGTTATAGGCCAAGGAGTGGGCCTGCGGGATCAGAAGGTATCTCAGTGCTTACCTTTTAAAGGCTGCTCCATTCCGTTTTCATTAGTGGCACTTACCAGTTTACGAGCCACTTAAAGTTGAGAGTGCATTTCCTCACAACGTCTTCAGCATTTATTGTTTGTATTTCTTTGCTGAGGGTCATTCTGTCTGGTGTGAGCTGATACCATTTTGTGGCTGGATTTGCGTATGTTTAATAATTCCTTACATTGAGCTTCTAGCCATGTATTTTTTATTGTTTTTTAAAGAGTGAGTACAGCTTACCTATTCAAATAGTTTCTTGAAGTATGCGGCATATTTTGAATATTTTGGCCATTACCTGCCTCAACACATTTTGATGGCAGGTGTCATGTATAGCCCTGCAGTCCTGGTGCATATGAAGTGACCTTTAGCACAGGTTGTAAAACTGCTGTTGCGGCCAACGGCCACAGGGCGGCAGCATTTCTACATTCCCTCCTCTGGTCCGTGGGGAAAGAGTACCTTCCTGGAAGCAGTGTTCCTTGGTTGTAAATTAGATGGGAACGTGCCCGGAGAAACACACAAAGCTTATGTCTCCTTAGTTGTGTATTTTTTAATATTTAATTTATATTTTTTATCGGAGTAATACTGCATTGTGTACATGGACCGCTTCTTTTTTGTGCATTCATCTGTTGATGGACAGTTTGGTTGTTCCAAGTCTTGGCCAGGGTAAATAGTGCTGCAGTGCAGGATTGTCAGCCTGTGTCTGTTTGATTCTGGTCTTCTCAGGTGATAGAGCCAGTAGTGGGCCTAGCAGATCATATGGTAGCTCAATTTTTACCTTTAAACGCACCTCCTTTCTGTTCTCACCACTGGCTGTTACTGTTTGACATCCCAGCAGCAGCTAGCGGCTGCTAGAGGTTTCTCTGAAACCCCTTGAGCATTTATTGTTTAGAGATTTTTTGCTGATGATCATTCTGACTGTGGTCACGTAAACGTTTTTGTAGATTGGATTTGCATGTCTTTAGTAATTCCCGATGTTGAGCTTTTTCCATGGCCTGTTTTGTTAAATGAAAATTTAAAAAAAGAACGTGAGTTAAATATGCCTCTTGAAATTGTCTTCTTGAAAGATTGCCCTCTTTTGAGTTTTCTCGTCGATATTCGAACCTAGGATTTTTTGAGGGCAGGTGTCATTTACAGAGGTGCAATTCTTGTGAATATTAAGTGACCCTGAGCACTGTGTTTAAAGCTGCTTTGGCAGGAGACGGTCACAAGGCTGCGGCATTGCTCCATTCCCAAATCTGGTTACTAGGGCAGAAGAGCCTTCCTAGGTGTAATGTTCCAACTCGTAAGTTAGAATTAAATGGGCCAGGAAAAAACCCCATAAGTTTATGTCTCTCATTACTTCTTGTTGGTTTTCTTAATTTAATTTTAATTTGTTATCACAGCAAATTTGATTATAATGTTCTGTTTGTTCTGGGTGTGCAAGATGTGGTTCTTTTACACATATACATATTATCTGTTCACCTTCAGATCCATTTCCCATGTTGGGTGGGACACAATGTTGAGTAGTCTTCTCTTGGTATTCCGTAGGTCTTTGGTGCTTATATCTTTCACATGTGTTGGTATATCTCTGTTTCCTGCAATATGCTAATGTATCCAGTCCTCAAACCTTTCCGTTTGGTTAACCATATGTTTGTTGATCGAATATTTGATTGCCTTTCTCTGTGAAAAATCTTCATTGGTATCAATTTTTAGGTAACACCATTACATGATATCACAGTATATGTTTCCTTCGCTTTGTGACTTACTTCATGTTGTGATTACCTCCAAACTCATCTATGGTGCTGCAAACAGCATTGTTTCATTTTTTCCTTGGCTACTATTGCATCTGTACATGTACCATTTCTTCTTTTCCATTCATCTTTGGATGGACTTTTTGGTAGCTTCCATGTCTTGCCTTTTGTAATACTGTTGCAGCGCAGTTTCGCCTGCCTGTGTCTTTGTAATTCTGTCTTCTTAGGTCATAGGCTCATTAGTGTGCCTGCTGGATCATACGGTGCCTCAATGGGTACCTGTTAAAGGCACCTGCATTCTGTTTTCATTAGTGGCTCTTTCCAGTTTCATCCCACTTTGAGATGAGGGTATGCATTTCTCCACAGCCCCTTCAACGTTTATTGTTTGCAGAATTTTTGCTGATGGTCATTCTGACCAGTGTGAGTTGATACAACTTTGAAGATTGGATTTGCATATATTTACCATTTCCTAATCATGAGCATTTTTCCACGCTTTTTTTGTTGTTGTTAAAAAGAAAAAAGGGTGCATGTAAAATATACCTCTTGAAATTGTCTTATGAAACCTTGCCCTCTTTTGAAATTTTTGGTCGATTTTCGATTCCAGGATTGTTTTTGAAGGAGTGTGTCACCTACAGGCTTGCAATTGTTGTAAATATTTAGTGACCGTTAGCACTGGGTTGAAAGCTGCTGTTGTGGGAAACGGCTGCATGGCGGCAGCGTTTCCCCATTCCCAAATCTTGTTACTAGGGCAGCAGAGCGCTCCTGGAACTTGTGTTCCTAGGTTGTAAATTAGAATGGAATGTGCCAGGGAAGAACCGCATAACTTTATGTCTCAGTACATCTTCTTCATTGTTATAATTTAATTTTTTAAATCAGGGTAATGATTAGAATGTTATTTGTTCTAGGTGTACACAATCTAATTCATTTGTACATTATATATGTACATGTATAATATATACACATGTAATATATATATATATATATATATACACTCATGTACAGATCCTCTTCCCATATAAATTAATACAGAGTGTTCAGTAGACCTCCCTTGCTATATGGTCAGTGTTTTATATATATATGTATTAAATATGTATGTGTATTCGTATGGTAACCCTAATCTTAATTTGCCCATTGCTCCCACCTTTTTTTTAGATACCCATAGTTGTCTTCTTAGTGTGTGTCTTTCTCTGTGGAAATAAGTTCCTTTGTATCAGTTGTTAGATGACACCCAGAAATGATATCCTAAGATATTTGTCTTTTGCTTTCCGACTTACCTCATGTTCTGTGATTACCTCTAGGATCATCTATGGTGCTGCAAAGAGCAGTGTTTCAGTCTTTTGCACGGCTCATATTCCATTGTGTACATGGATCACTTCTTCTTTGAACATTCACCTGTTGATGGGCATTTTGTTTGCTTCCATGTCCTGGCTTTTGTGAAGATTGCTGCAGTGCACTTTTGCTATCCTGTGTCTTCTCGACTCTGGTCTTCTCAGGTGCAGGGCCCAGCGGTGGGCCTGCTGGATTGAATGGTACCTCAATTTTTACTTTGAAACACAGTTCCTTTGTGTTCTCATTATTGGCTCTTACTTCTTTACACCTCAACAGCAGCTAGAGGGTACAGAGTTCTCTAAAACCTCTTCAGCATTCAGTGTTTGTAGACTTTTTGCTGAGGGTCATTCGAGTGGTGTGTGTTGCAACCTTTTCATACATTAGATTGGCATGAGTCTAATAATTCCTGATGTTGAACTTTTATCCATTTCCCTTTTCATTTGTAAAGAGTGTGTAAAACTTACCTCTCATACGATCTTCTTGAAAACTTTGCTCTCTTTTAAGTTTTTTGGCCACTCCCTACCTCAGAACATTTTTCTGAGGGCAGGTGTCCGTGACAGCCCGGAGTCCTTGTGAGTATTATGTGACCATTAGCCGTGGTTTAAAGCCGCTCTTGCGGGAAACGGCCACAAGGCGGCAGCATTTCTCCATTTACAACTCAGGGTATTTGGGCAACAGAGCCTTCCTGGAAATCGTGTTAGTAGGCTGTAAATTAGAGTGGAATGTGCCAAGGCAACCCCCCAACAGCTTATATCTCCTTACTTCTTGTTTGTTTTTTAAGTTAATTTTTCTATTTTCTCAGAGCAACTTAGATAAAAATGTTGTGTATGTTCTAGGTGTACAGAATCTGGTTCATTATATCTAGGTATCTATCTATTCATCTTTGCCTCCTTTCCCATGGACGTTATTCCAGAGTGTTGAGTGGACCTCTCTTGGTATTCCATAGGTCTTTGGGGATTATATGTTTCATATGTATTAGTATAGGTCTGACAGCCCCATATCTTAATTTATCCATTCCTCCCACCTTCCCATTTGCTTAAACATAATTTTGATTTCTTAACCCATGAGTGTCCTTTGCTTCGAAATAAGGTCTTGGGTGTGATGTTTTAGGTAACACGTCTAAGTGATATCATAGGATGTCTTTCTTTCGGTTTCTTTCTCTCTTCAAGGTGTGTGATTATCTCTAGGTCCTTCTATGGTGGTGCCAACAGCACTGTTTCATGCTTTTCCATGGCTACTATTCCATTGTGTACACGGACCAGTTCTTCTTGGTGCGTTCATCTGTTGATGGATATTTTGGTTGCTTCCAAGTCTTGGCTGTGGTAAATATAACTGCAGTGTAGGATTGCCAGCCTGTGTCTTTTGGAATCTGGTCTTCTCAGGCGATAGGCACAGCAGTGGGTCTACCAGATCATATGGCAGCTCAATTTTTACCTAGAAACGCATGTTCTTTCTGTTCTAACTACTGGCTGTTACCAGTTTACATCCCACCGGCAGCTACGGGGTACACACAGTTCTCTAAAACCCCTTCGGCATGTATTGTTCGTGGACTGTTTTGCTGATGATCATTCTGACTGTTGTGAGGTGAACGTTGTCACAGATTGGATTTGCATGTCTTTATTAATTTCTGATGTTGAGCATTTGTTCATGCCCCTTTTGTGTTTAAAGAAAAGAAAAGAAAGAAAGAAAAGACAAAATGTGTGTAAAATATGCCTTTTGAAATTGTCTTCTTGCAAGGTTGCCTCTTTTGAAGTTTTTGGTTGATTTTCGACCCCAGAATATTTTGTGAGGGCAGGTGTCATTTACAGGCCTGCAATTAAGGTGAATTTTAACTGACCATTATCACTGGGTTTAAAACTGCTGTTGGAGGGAGGCCAAAATGCTGCAGGATTTCTCCATTCTCAAATCTGGTTACTAGGTCAACAGAGCCTTCCTGGAAGCTGTGTTCCAAGGCTGGAAGTTAGAATGGCTTGAGCCAGGAAGAACCCCCATAATTTTATGCCCCATTATTTCTTGTTCGTTTTTTTAATATAATTTTTATCTTTTATGATAGCAAATTTGATTGTAATCTTTGGTTTGTTCTAGGTGTGCAAGATGTGTTTGTTTTTTACACCAAGACATATATGTATTCTTCTTGGGATCCATTTGCCATGTAGGTTATGACACAGTATTGAGTAGTCTTCTCTTGGAATTCTGTAGGTCTTTGGTGATTATATATTTCACGTGTGTTTGTATATCTCTGTTAAGCCCAACATCCTAATATATCCAGTCTTGACAACTTTCCAATTGGTTGACCATCAGTTTGTTTAATAAATCTGTGATTCCTGTTATCTGTGGAAATATCTCCATTGGTATCAATTTTTAGGTGACACCTATAATTGATAGCACAGGATGCGTGTCTTTCGCTTTGTGACATACTTCGAGTTGTGTGATTACCTCCAGAGCCATCTAGGGTTCTGCAAAGTGCATTGTTTCATGTTTTTTCCGTGGCTCCTATTCCAGCTGTACACGTACCAGTTCTTCTTCGTCCATTCGTCTCTTGATGGACTGTTTGGTTGTTTCCATGTCTTGGCTATTGTAATACTGCTGCAGTGCAGTTTTGCCTGAATGTGTCATTCCATTTGTGTCTTCCTAGGTTATAGGCCAAGGAGTGGGCCTGCGGGATCAGAAGGTGTCTCAGTGTTTACCTTTTATTTTTTTTTTTTATTTTTTTTTTTCTCAGTGTTTACCTTTTAAAGGCTGCTCCATTCCGTTTTCATTAGTGGCACTTACCAGTTTACGAGCCACTTAAAGTTGAGAGTGCATTTCCTCACAACGTCTTCAGCATTTATTGTTTGTATTTCTTTGCTGAGGGTCATTCTGTCTGGTGTGAGCTGATACCATTTTGTGGCTGGATTTGCGTATGTTTAATAATTCCTTACATTGAGCTTCTAGCCATGTATTTTTTATTGTTTTTTAAAGAGTGAGTACAGCTTACCTATTCAAATAGTTTCTTGAAGTATGCGGCATATTTTGAATATTTTGGCCATTACCTGCCTCAACACATTTTGATGGCAGGTGTCATGTATAGCCCTGCAGTCCTGGTGCATATGAAGTGACCTTTAGCACAGGTTGTAAAACTGCTGTTGCGGCCAACGGCCACAGGGCGGCAGCATTTCTACATTCCCTCCTCTGGTCCGTGGGGAAAGAGTACCTTCCTGGAAGCAGTGTTCCTTGGTTGTAAATTAGATGGGAACGTGCCCGGAGAAACACACAAAGCTTATGTCTCCTTAGTTGTGTATTTTTTAATATTTAATTTATATTTTTTATCGGAGTAATACTGCATTGTGTACATGGACCGCTTCTTTTTTGTGCATTCATCTGTTGATGGACAGTTTGGTTGTTCCAAGTCTTGGCCAGGGTAAATAGTGCTGCAGTGCAGGATTGTCAGCCTGTGTCTGTTTGATTCTGGTCTTCTCAGGTGATAGAGCCAGTAGTGGGCCTAGCAGATCATATGGTAGCTCAATTTTTACCTTTAAACGCACCTCCTTTCTGTTCTCACCACTGGCTGTTACTGTTTGACATCCCAGCAGCAGCTAGAGGCTGCTAGAGGTTTCTCTGAAACCCCTTGAGCATTTATTGTTTAGAGATTTTTTGCTGATGATCATTCTGACTGTGGTCACGTAAACGTTTTTGTAGATTGGATTTGCATGTCTTTAGTAATTCCCGATGTTGAGCTTTTTCCATGGCCTGTTTTGTTAAACGAAAATTTAAAAAAAGAACGTGAGTTAAATATGCCTCTTGAAATTGTCTTCTTGAAAGATTGCCCTCTTTTGAGTTTTCTCGTCGATATTCGAACCTAGGATTTTTTGAGGGCAGGTGTCATTTACAGAGGTGCAATTCTTGTGAATATTAAGTGACCCTGAGCACTGTGTTTAAAGCTGCTTTGGCAGGAGACGGTCACAAGGCTGCGGCATTGCTCCATTCCCAAATCTGGTTACTAGGGCAGAAGAGCCTTCCTAGGTGTAATGTTCCAACTCGTAAGTTAGAATTAAATGGGCCAGGAAAAAACCCCATAAGTTTATGTCTCTCATTACTTCTTGTTGGTTTCCTTAATTTAATTTTAATTTGTTATCACAGCAAATTTGATTATAATGTTCTGTTTGTTCTGGGTGTGCAAGATGTGGTTCTTTTACACATATACATATTATCTGTTCACCTTCAGATCCATTTCCCATGTTGGGTGGGACACAATGTTGAGTAGTCTTCTCTTGGTATTCCGTAGGTCTTTGGTGCTTATATCTTTCACATGTGTTGGTATATCTCTGTTTCCTGCAATATGCTAATGTATCCAGTCCTCAAACCTTTCCGTTTGGTTAACCATACGTTTGTTGATCGAATATTTGATTGCCTTTCTCTGTGAAAAATCTTCATTGGTATCAATTTTTAGGTAACACCATTACATGATATCATAGTATATGTTTCCTTCGCTTTGTGACTTACTTCATGTTGTGATTACCTCCAAACTCATCTATGGTGCTGCAAACAGCATTGTTTCATTTTTTCCTTGGCTACTATTGCATCTGTACATGTACCATTTCTTCTTTTCCATTCATCTTTGGATGGACTTTTTGGTAGCTTCCATGTCTTGCCTTTTGTAATACTGCTGCAGCGCAGTTTCGCCTGCCTGTGTCTTTGTAATTCTGTCTTCTTAGGTCATAGGCTCATTAGTGTGCCTGCTGGATCATACGGTGCCTCAATGGGTACCTGTTAAAGGCACCTGCATTCTGTTTTCATTAGTGGCTCTTTCCAGTTTCATCCCACTTTGAGATGAGGGTATGCATTTCTCCACAGCCCCTTCAACGTTTATTGTTTGCAGAATTTTTGCTGATGGTCATTCTGACCAGTGTGAGTTGATACAACTTTGAAGATTGGATTTGCATATATTTACCATTTCCTAATCATGAGCATTTTTCCACGCTTTTTTTGTTGTTGTTAAAAAGAAAAAAGGGTGCATGTAAAATATACCTCTTGAAATTGTCTTATGAAACCTTGCCCTCTTTTGAAATTTTTGGTCGATTTTCGATTCCAGGATTGTTTTTGAAGGAGTGTGTCACCTACAGGCTTGCAATTGTTGTAAATATTTAGTGACCGTTAGCACTGGGTTGAAAGCTGCTGTTGTGGGAAAACGGCTGCATGGCGGCAGCGTTTCTCCATTCCCAAATCTTGTTACTAGGGCAGCAGAGCGCTCCTGGAACTCGTGTTCCTAGGTTGTAAATTAGAATGGAATGTGCCAGGGAAGAACCGCATAACTTTATGTCTCAGTACATCTTCTTCATTGTTATAATTTTTTAAATCAGGGTAATGATTAGAATGTTATTTGTTCTAGGTGTACACAATCTAATTCATTTGTACATTATATATGTATATGTATAATATATACACATGTATAATATATATAGATATATATACATATATATATATATACACTCATGTACAGATCCTCTTCCCATATAAATTAATACAGAGTGTTCAGTAGACCTCCCTTGCTATATGGTCAGTGTTTTATATATATATGTATTAAATATGTATGTGTATTCGTATGGTAACCCTAATCTTAATTTGCCCATTGCTCCCACCTTTTGTTTTAGATACCCATAGTTGTCTTCTTAGTGTGTGTCTTTCTCTGTGGAAATAAGTTCCTTTGTATCAGTTGTTAGATGACACCCAGAAATGATATCCTAAGATATTTGTCTTTTGCTTTCCGACTTACCTCATGTTCTGTGATTACCTCTAGGATCATCTATGGTGCTGCAAAGAGCAGTGTTTCAGTCTTTTGCACGGCTCATATTCCATTGTGTACATGGATCACTTCTTCTTTGAACATTCACCTGTTGATGGGCATTTTGTTTGCTTCCATGTCCTGGCTTTTGTGAAGATTGCTGCAGTGCACTTTTGCTATCCTGTGTCTTCTCGACTCTGGTCTTCTCAGGTGCAGGGCCCAGCGGTGGGCCTGCTGGATTGAATGGTACCTCAATTTTTACTTTGAAACACAGTTCCTTTGTGTTCTCATTATTGGCTCTTACTTCTTTACACCTCAACAGCAGCTAGAGGGTACAGAGTTCTCTAAAACCTCTTCAGCATTCAGTGTTTGTAGACTTTTTGCTGAGGGTCATTCGAGTGGTGTGTGTTGCAACCTTTTCATACATTAGATTGGCATGAGTCTAATAATTCCTGATGTTGAACTTTTATCCATTTCCCCTTTCATTTGTAAAGAGTGTGTAAAACTTACCTCTCATACGATCTTCTTGAAAACTTTGCTCTCTTTTAAGTTTTTTGGCCACTCCCTACCTCAGAACATTTTTCTGAGGGCAGGTGTCCTTGACAGCCCGGAGTCCTTGTGAGTATTATGTGACCATTGGCCGTGGTTTAAAGCCGCTCTTGCGGGAAACGGCCACAAGGCGGCAGCATTTCTCCATTTACAACTCAGGGTATTTGGGCAACAGAGCCTTCCTGGAAATCGTGTTAGTAGGCTGTAAATTAGAGTGGAATGTGCCAAGGCAAACCCCCAACAGCTTATATCTCCTTACTTCTTGTTTGTTTTTTAAGTTAATTTTTCTATTTTCTCAGAGCAACTTAGATAAAAATGTTGTGTATGTTCTAGGTGTACAGAATCTGGTTCATTATATGTAGGTATCTATCTATTCATCTTTGCCTCCTTTCCCATGGACGTTATTCCAGAGTGTTGAGTGGACCTCTCTTGGTATTCCATAGATCTTTGGGGATTATATGTTTCATATGTATTAGTATAGGTCTGACAGCCCCATATCTTAATTTATCCATTCCTCCCACCTTCCCATTTGCTTAAACATAATTTTGATTTTTTAACCCATGAGTGTCCTTTGCTTCGAAATAAGGTCTTGGGTGTGATGTTTTAGGTAACACGTCTAAGTGATATCATAGGATGTCTTTCTTTCAGTTTCTTTCTCTCTTCAAGGTGTGTGATTATCTCTAGGTCCTTCTATGGTGGTGCCAACAGCACTGTTTCATGCTTTTCCATGGCTACTATTCCATTGTGTACACGGACCAGTTCTTCTTGGTGCGTTCATCTGTTGATGGATATTTTGGTTGCTTCCAAGTCTTGGCTGTGGTAAATATAACTGCAGTGTAGGATTGCCAGCCTGTGTCTTTTGGAATCTGGTCTTCTCAGGCGATAGGCACAGCAGTGGGTCTACCAGATCATATGGCAGCTCAATTTTTACCTAGAAACGCATGTTCTTTCTGTTCTAACTACTGGCTGTTACCAGTTTACATCCCACCGGCAGCTACGGGGTACACACAGTTCTCTAAAACCCCTTCAGCATGTATTGTTCGTGGACTGTTTTGCTGATGATCATTCTGACTGTTGTGAGGTGAACGTTGTCACAGATTGGATTTGCATGTCTTTATTAATTTCTGATGTTGAGCATTTGTTCATGCCCCTTTTGTGTTTAAAGAAAAGAAAAGAAAGAAAGAAAAGACAAAATGTGTGTAAAATATGCCTTTTGAAATTGTCTTCTTGCAAGGTTGCCTCTTTTGAAGTTTTTGGTTGATTTTCGACCCCAGAATATTTTGTGAGGGCAGGTGTCATTTACAGGCCTGCAATTAAGGTGAATTTTAACTGACCATTATCACTGGGTTTAAAACTGCTGTTGGAGGGAGGCCAAAATGCTGCAGGATTTCTCCATTCTCAAATCTGGTTACTAGGTCAACAGAGCCTTCCTGGAAGCTGTGTTCCAAGGCTGGAAGTTAGAATGGCTTGAGCCAGGAAGAACCCCCATAATTTTATGCCCCATTATTTCTTGTTCGTTTTTTTAATATAATTTTTATCTTTTATGATAGCAAATTTGATTGTAATCTTTGGTTTGTTCTAGGTGTGCAAGATGTGTTTGTTTTTTACACCAAGACATATATGTATTCTTCTTGGGATCCATTTGCCATGTAGGTTATGACACAGTATTGAGTAGTCTTCTCTTGGAATTCTGTAGGTCTTTGGTGATTATATATTTCACGTGTGTTTGTATATCTCTGTTAAGCCCAACATCCTAATATATCCAGTCTTGACAACTTTCCAATTGGTTGACCATCAGTTTGTTTAATAAATCTGTGATTCCTGTTATCTGTGGAAATATCTCCATTGGTATCAATTTTTAGGTGACACCTATAATTGATAGCATAGGATGCGTGTCTTTCGCTTTGTGACATACTTCGAGTTGTGTGATTACCTCCAGAGCCATCTAGGGTTCTGCAAAGTGCATTGTTTCATGTTTTTTCCGTGGCTCCTATTCCATCTGTACACGTACCAGTTCTTCTTCGTCCATTCGTCTCTTGATGGACTGTTTGGTTGTTTCCATGTCTTGGCTATTGTAATACTGCTGCAGTGCAGTTTTGCCTGAATGTGTCATTCCATTTGTGTCTTCCTAGGTTATAGGCCAAGGAGTGGGCCTGCGGGATCAGAAGGTATCTCAGTGCTTACCTTTTAAAGGCTGCTCCATTCCGTTTTCATTAGTGGCACTTACCAGTTTACGAGCCACTTAAAGTTGAGAGTGCATTTCCTCACAACGTCTTCAGCATTTATTGTTTGTATTTCTTTGCTGAGGGTCATTCTGTCTGGTGTGAGCTGATACCATTTTGTGGCTGGATTTGCGTATGTTTACTAATTCCTTACATTGAGCTTCTAGCCATGTATTTTTTATTGTTTTTTAAAGAGTGAGTACAGCTTACCTATTCAAATAGTTTCTTGAAGTATGCGGCATATTTTGAATATTTTGGCCATTACCTGCCTCAACACATTTTGATGGCAGGTGTCATGTATAGCCCTGCAGTCCTGGTGCATATGAAGTGACCTTTAGCACAGGTTGTAAAACTGCTGTTGCGGCCAACGGCCACAGGGCGGCAGCATTTCTACATTCCCTCCTCTGGTCCGTGGGGAAAGAGTACCTTCCTGGAAGCAGTGTTCCTTGGTTGTAAATTAGATGGGAACGTGCCCGGAGAAACACACAAAGCTTATGTCTCCTTAGTTGTGTATTTTTTAATATTTAATTTATATTTTTTATCGGAGTAATACTGCATTGTGTACATGGACCGCTTCTTTTTTGTGCATTCATCTGTTGATGGACAGTTTGGTTGTTCCAAGTCTTGGCCAGGGTAAATAGTGCTGCAGTGCAGGATTGTCAGCCTGTGTCTGTTTGATTCTGGTCTTCTCAGGTGATAGAGCCAGTAGTGGGCCTAGCAGATCATATGGTAGCTCAATTTTTACCTTTAAACGCACCTCCTTTCTGTTCTCACCACTGGCTGTTACTGTTTGACATCCCAGCAGCAGCTAGAGGCTATACAGTTCTCTGAAACCCCTTGAGCATTTATTGTTTAGAGATTTTTTGCTGATGATCATTCTGACTGTGGTCACGTAAACGTTTTTGTAGATTGGATTTGCATGTCTTTAGTAATTCCCGATGTTGAGCTTTTTCCATGGCCTTTTTTGTTAAACGAAAATTTAAAAAAAGAACGTGAGTTAAATATGCCTCTTGAAATTGTCTTCTTGAAAGATTGCCCTCTTTTGAGTTTTCTCGTCGATATTCGAACCTAGGATTTTTTGAGGGCAGGTGTCATTTACAGAGGTGCAATTCTTGTGAATATTAAGTGACCCTGAGCACTGTGTTTAAAGCTGCTTTGGCAGGAGACGGTCACAAGGCTGCGGCATTGCTCCATTCCCAAATCTGGTTACTAGGGCAGAAGAGCCTTCCTAGGTGTAATGTTCCAACTCGTAAGTTAGAATTAAATGGGCCAGGAAAAAACCCCATAAGTTTATGTCTCTCATTACTTCTTGTTGGTTTTCTTAATTTAATTTTAATTTGTTATCACAGCAAATTTGATTATAATGTTCTGTTTGTTCTGGGTGTGCAAGATGTGGTTCTTTTACACATATACATATTATCTGTTCACCTTCAGATCCATTTCCCATGTTGGGTGGGACACAATGTTGAGTAGTCTTCTCTTGGTATTCCGTAGGTCTTTGGTGCTTATATCTTTCACATGTGTTGGTATATCTCTGTTTCCTGCAATATGCTAATGTATCCAGTCCTCAAACCTTTCCGTTTGGTTAACCATACGTTTGTTGATCGAATATTTGATTGCCTTTCTCTGTGAAAAATCTTCATTGGTATCAATTTTTAGGTAACACCATTACATGATATCATAGTATATGTTTCCTTCGCTTTGTGACTTACTTCATGTTGTGATTACCTCCAAACTCATCTATGGTGCTGCAAACAGCATTGTTTCATTTTTTCCTTGGCTACTATTGCATCTGTACATGTACCATTTCTTCTTTTCCATTCATCTTTGGATGGACTTTTTGGTAGCTTCCATGTCTTGCCTTTTGTAATACTGCTGCAGCGCAGTTTCGCCTGCCTGTGTCTTTGTAATTCTGTCTTCTTAGGTCATAGGCTCATTAGTGTGCCTGCTGGATCATACGGTGCCTCAATGGGTACCTGTTAAAGGCACCTGCATTCTGTTTTCATTAGTGGCTCTTTCCAGTTTCATCCCACTTTGAGATGAGGGTATGCATTTCTCCACAGCCCCTTCAACGTTTATTGTTTGCAGAAGTTTTGCTGATGGTCATTCTGACCAGTGTGAGTTGATACAACTTTGAAGATTGGATTTGCATATATTTACCATTTCCTAATCATGAGCATTTTTCCACGCTTTTTTTGTTGTTGTTAAAAAGAAAAAAGGGTGCATGTAAAATATACCTCTTGAAATTGTCTTATGAAACCTTGCCCTCTTTTGAAATTTTTGGTCGATTTTCGATTCCAGGATTGTTTTTGAAGGAGTGTGTCACCTACAGGCTTGCAATTGTTGTAAATATTTAGTGACCGTTAGCACTGGGTTGAAAGCTGCTGTTGTGGGAAAACGGCTGCATGGCGGCAGCGTTTCTCCATTCCCAAATCTTGTTACTAGGGCAGCAGAGCGCTCCTGGAACTCGTGTTCCTAGGTTGTAAATTAGAATGGAATGTGCCAGGGAAGAACCGCATAACTTTATGTCTCAGTACATCTTCTTCATTGTTATAATTTTTTAAATCAGGGTAATGATTAGAATGTTATTTGTTCTAGGTGTACACAATCTAATTCATTTGTACATTATATATGTATATGTATAATATATACACATGTATAATATATATAGATATATATACATATATATATATATACACTCATGTACAGATCCTCTTCCCATATAAATTAATACAGAGTGTTCAGTAGACCTCCCTTGCTATATGGTCAGTGTTTTATATATATATGTATTAAATATGTATGTGTATTCGTATGGTAACCCTAATCTTAATTTGCCCATTGCTCCCACCTTTTGTTTTAGATACCCATAGTTGTCTTCTTAGTGTGTGTCTTTCTCTGTGGAAATAAGTTCCTTTGTATCAGTTGTTAGATGACACCCAGAAATGATATCCTAAGATATTTGTCTTTTGCTTTCCGACTTACCTCATGTTCTGTGATTACCTCTAGGATCATCTATGGTGCTGCAAAGAGCAGTGTTTCAGTCTTTTGCACGGCTCATATTCCATTGTGTACATGGATCACTTCTTCTTTGAACATTCACCTGTTGATGGGCATTTTGTTTGCTTCCATGTCCTGGCTTTTGTGAAGATTGCTGCAGTGCACTTTTGCTATCCTGTGTCTTCTCGACTCTGGTCTTCTCAGGTGCAGGGCCCAGCGGTGGGCCTGCTGGATTGAATGGTACCTCAATTTTTACTTTGAAACACAGTTCCTTTGTGTTCTCATTATTGGCTCTTACTTCTTTACACCTCAACAGCAGCTAGAGGGTACAGAGTTCTCTAAAACCTCTTCAGCATTCAGTGTTTGTAGACTTTTTGCTGAGGGTCATTCGAGTGGTGTGTGTTGCAACCTTTTCATACATTAGATTGGCATGAGTCTAATAATTCCTGATGTTGAACTTTTATCCATTTCCCCTTTCATTTGTAAAGAGTGTGTAAAACTTACCTCTCATACGATCTTCTTGAAAACTTTGCTCTCTTTTAAGTTTTTTGGCCACTCCCTACCTCAGAACATTTTTCTGAGGGCAGGTGTCCTTGACAGCCCGGAGTCCTTGTGAGTATTATGTGACCATTGGCCGTGGTTTAAAGCCGCTCTTGCGGGAAACGGCCACAAGGCGGCAGCATTTCTCCATTTACAACTCAGGGTATTTGGGCAACAGAGCCTTCCTGGAAATCGTGTTAGTAGGCTGTAAATTAGAGTGGAATGTGCCAAGGCAAACCCCCAACAGCTTATATCTCCTTACTTCTTGTTTGTTTTTTAAGTTAATTTTTCTATTTTCTCAGAGCAACTTAGATAAAAATGTTGTGTATGTTCTAGGTGTACAGAATCTGGTTCATTATATGTAGGTATCTATCTATTCATCTTTGCCTCCTTTCCCATGGACGTTATTCCAGAGTGTTGAGTGGACCTCTCTTGGTATTCCATAGATCTTTGGGGATTATATGTTTCATATGTATTAGTATAGGTCTGACAGCCCCATATCTTAATTTATCCATTCCTCCCACCTTCCCATTTGCTTAAACATAATTTTGATTTTTTAACCCATGAGTGTCCTTTGCTTCGAAATAAGGTCTTGGGTGTGATGTTTTAGGTAACACGTCTAAGTGATATCATAGGATGTCTTTCTTTCAGTTTCTTTCTCTCTTCAAGGTGTGTGATTATCTCTAGGTCCTTCTATGGTGGTGCCAACAGCACTGTTTCATGCTTTTCCATGGCTACTATTCCATTGTGTACACGGACCAGTTCTTCTTGGTGCGTTCATCTGTTGATGGATATTTTGGTTGCTTCCAAGTCTTGGCTGTGGTAAATATAACTGCAGTGTAGGATTGCCAGCCTGTGTCTTTTGGAATCTGGTCTTCTCAGGCGATAGGCACAGCAGTGGGTCTACCAGATCATATGGCAGCTCAATTTTTACCTAGAAACGCATGTTCTTTCTGTTCTAACTACTGGCTGTTACCAGTTTACATCCCACCGGCAGCTACGGGGTACACACAGTTCTCTAAAACCCCTTCAGCATGTATTGTTCGTGGACTGTTTTGCTGATGATCATTCTGACTGTTGTGAGGTGAACGTTGTCACAGATTGGATTTGCATGTCTTTATTAATTTCTGATGTTGAGCATTTGTTCATGCCCCTTTTGTGTTTAAAGAAAAGAAAAGAAAGAAAGAAAAGACAAAATGTGTGTAAAATATGCCTTTTGAAATTGTCTTCTTGCAAGGTTGCCTCTTTTGAAGTTTTTGGTTGATTTTCGACCCCAGAATATTTTGTGAGGGCAGGTGTCATTTACAGGCCTGCAATTAAGGTGAATTTTAACTGACCATTATCACTGGGTTTAAAACTGCTGTTGGAGGGAGGCCAAAATGCTGCAGGATTTCTCCATTCTCAAATCTGGTTACTAGGTCAACAGAGCCTTCCTGGAAGCTGTGTTCCACGGCTGGAAGTTAGAATGGCTTGAGCCAGGAAGAACCCCCATAATTTTATGCCCCATTATTTCTTGTTCGTTTTTTTAATATAATTTTTATCTTTTATGATAGCAAATTTGATTGTAATCTTTGGTTTGTTCTAGGTGTGCAAGATGTGTTTGTTTTTTACACCAAGACATATATGTATTCTTCTTGGGATCCATTTGCCATGTAGGTTATGACACAGTATTGAGTAGTCTTCTCTTGGAATTCTGTAGGTCTTTGGTGATTATATATTTCACGTGTGTTTGTATATCTCTGTTAAGCCCAACATCCTAATATATCCAGTCTTGACAACTTTCCAATTGGTTGACCATCAGTTTGTTTAATAAATCTGTGATTCCTGTTATCTGTGGAAATATCTCCATTGGTATCAATTTTTAGGTGACACCTATAATTGAGAGCATAGGATGCGTGTCTTTCGCTTTGTGACATACTTCGAGTTGTGTGATTACCTCCAGAGCCATCTAGGGTTCTGCAAAGTGCATTGTTTCATGTTTTTTCCGTGGCTCCTATTCCATCTGTACACGTACCAGTTCTTCTTCGTCCATTCGTCTCTTGATGGACTGTTTGGTTGTTTCCATGTCTTGGCTATTGTAATACTGCTGCAGTGCAGTTTTGCCTGAATGTGTCATTCCATTTGTGTCTTCCTAGGTTATAGGCCAAGGAGTGGGCCTGCGGGATCAGAAGGTATCTCAGTGCTTACCTTTTAAAGGCTGCTCCATTCCGTTTTCATTAGTGGCACTTACCAGTTTACGAGCCACTTAAAGTTGAGAGTGCATTTCCTCACAACGTCTTCAGCATTTATTGTTTGTATTTCTTTGCTGAGGGTCATTCTGTCTGGTGTGAGCTGATACCATTTTGTGGCTGGATTTGCGTATGTTTAATAATTCCTTACATTGAGCTTCTAGCCATGTATTTTTTATTGTTTTTTAAAGAGTGAGTACAGCTTACCTATTCAAATAGTTTCTTGAAGTATGCGGCATATTTTGAATATTTTGGCCATTACCTGCCTCAACACATTTTGATGGCAGGTGTCATGTATAGCCCTGCAGTCCTGGTGCATATGAAGTGACCTTTAGCACAGGTTGTAAAACTGCTGTTGCGGCCAACGGCCACAGGGCGGCAGCATTTCTACATTCCCTCCTCTGGTCCGTGGGGAAAGAGTACCTTCCTGGAAGCAGTGTTCCTTGGTTGTAAATTAGATGGGAACGTGCCCGGAGAAACACACAAAGCTTATGTCTCCTTAGTTGTGTATTTTTTAATATTTAATTTATATTTTTTATCGGAGTAATACTGCATTGTGTACATGGACCGCTTCTTTTTTGTGCATTCATCTGTTGATGGACAGTTTGGTTGTTCCAAGTCTTGGCCAGGGTAAATAGTGCTGCAGTGCAGGATTGTCAGCCTGTGTCTGTTTGATTCTGGTCTTCTCAGGTGAAGCAGATCATATGGTAGCTCAATTTTTACCTTTAAACGCACCTCCTTTCTGTTCTCACCACTGGCTGTTACTGTTTGACATCCCAGCAGCAGCTAGAGGCTATACAGTTCTCTGAAACCCCTTGAGCATTTATTGTTTAGAGATTTTTTGCTGATGATCATTCTGACTGTGGTCACGTAAACGTTTTTGTAGATTGGATTTGCATGTCTTTAGTAATTCCCGATGTTGAGCTTTTTCCATGGCCTTTTTTGTTAAACGAAAATTTAAAAAAAGAACGTGAGTTAAATATGCCTCTTGAAATTGTCTTCTTGAAAGATTGCCCTCTTTTGAGTTTTCTCGTCGATATTCGAACCTAGGATTTTTTGAGGGCAGGTGTCATTTATAGAGGTGCAATTCTTGTGAATATTAAGTGACCCTGAGCACTGTGTTTAAAGCTGCTTTGGCAGGAGACGGTCACAAGGCTGCGGCATTGCTCCATTCCCAAATCTGGTTACTAGGGCAGAAGAGCCTTCCTAGGTGTAATGTTCCAACTCGTAAGTTAGAATTAAATGGGCCAGGAAAAAACCCCATAAGTTTATGTCTCTCATTACTTCTTGTTGGTTTCCTTAATTTAATTTTAATTTGTTATCACAGCAAATTTGATTATAATGTTCTGTTTGTTCTGGGTGTGCAAGATGTGGTTCTTTTACACATATACATATTATCTGTTCACCTTCAGATCCATTTCCCATGTTGGGTGGGACACAATGTTGAGTAGTCTTCTCTTGGTATTCCGTAGGTCTTTGGTGCTTATATATTTCACATGTGTTGGTATATCTCTGTTTCCTGCAATATGCTAATGTATCCAGTCCTCAAACCTTTCCGTTTGGTTAACCATACGTTTGTTGATCGAATATTTGATTGCCTTTCTCTGTGAAAAATCTTCATTGGTATCAATTTTTAGGTAACACCATTACATGATATCACAGTATATGTTTCCTTCGCTTTGTGACTTACTTCATGTTGTGATTACCTCCAAACTCATCTATGGTGCTGCAAACAGCATTGTTTCATTTTTTCCTTGGCTACTATTGCATCTGTACATGTACCATTTCTTCTTTTCCATTCATCTTTGGATGGACTTTTTGGTAGCTTCCATGTCTTGCCTTTTGTAATACTGTTGCAGCGCAGTTTCGCCTGCCTGTGTCTTTGTAATTCTGTCTTCTTAGGTCATAGGCTCATTAGTGTGCCTGCTGGATCATACGGTGCCTCAATGGGTACCTGTTAAAGGCACCTGCATTCTGTTTTCATTAGTGGCTCTTTCCAGTTTCATCCCACTTTGAGATGAGGGTATGCATTTCTCCACAGCCCCTTCAACGTTTATTGTTTGCAGAATTTTTGCTGATGGTCATTCTGACCAGTGTGAGTTGATACAACTTTGAAGATTGGATTTGCATATATTTACCATTTCCTAATCATGAGCATTTTTCCACGCTTTTTTTGTTGTTGTTAAAAAGAAAAAAGGGTGCATGTAAAATATACCTCTTGAAATTGTCTTATGAAACCTTGCCCTCTTTTGAAATTTTTGGTCGATTTTCGATTCCAGGATTGTTTTTGAAGGAGTGTGTCACCTACAGGCTTGCAATTGTTGTAAATATTTAGTGACCGTTAGCACTGGGTTGAAAGCTGCTGTTGTGGGAAACGGCTGCATGGCGGCAGCGTTTCCCCATTCCCAAATCTTGTTACTAGGGCAGCAGAGCGCTCCTGGAACTTGTGTTCCTAGGTTGTAAATTAGAATGGAATGTGCCAGGGAAGAACCGCATAACTTTATGTCTCAGTACATCTTCTTCATTGTTATAATTTAATTTTTTAAATCAGGGTAATGATTAGAATGTTATTTGTTCTAGGTGTACACAATCTAATTCATTTGTACATTATATATGTACATGTATAATATATACACATGTAATATATATATATATATATATATATACACTCATGTACAGATCCTCTTCCCATATAAATTAATACAGAGTGTTCAGTAGACCTCCCTTGCTATATGGTCAGTGTTTTATATATATATGTATTAAATATGTATGTGTATTCGTATGGTAACCCTAATCTTAATTTGCCCATTGCTCCCACCTTTTGTTTTAGATACCCATAGTTGTCTTCTTAGTGTGTGTCTTTCTCTGTGGAAATAAGTTCCTTTGTATCAGTTGTTAGATGACACCCAGAAATGATATCCTAAGATATTTGTCTTTTGCTTTCCGACTTACCTCATGTTCTGTGATTACCTCTAGGATCATCTATGGTGCTGCAAAGAGCAGTGTTTCAGTCTTTTGCACGGCTCATATTCCATTGTGTACATGGATCACTTCTTCTTTGAACATTCACCTGTTGATGGGCATTTTGTTTGCTTCCATGTCCTGGCTTTTGTGAAGATTGCTGCAGTGCACTTTTGCTATCCTGTGTCTTCTCGACTCTGGTCTTCTCAGGTGCAGGGCCCAGCGGTGGGCCTGCTGGATTGAATGGTACCTCAATTTTTACTTTGAAACACAGTTCCTTTGTGTTCTCATTATTGGCTCTTACTTCTTTACACCTCAACAGCAGCTAGAGGGTACAGAGTTCTCTAAAACCTCTTCAGCATTCAGTGTTTGTAGACTTTTTGCTGAGGGTCATTCGAGTGGTGTGTGTTGCAACCTTTTCATACATTAGATTGGCATGAGTCTAATAATTCCTGATGTTGAACTTTTATCCATTTCCCCTTTCATTTGTAAAGAGTGTGTAAAACTTACCTCTCATACGATCTTCTTGAAAACTTTGCTCTCTTTTAAGTTTTTTGGCCACTCCCTACCTCAGAACATTTTTCTGAGGGCAGGTGTCCGTGACAGCCCGGAGTCCTTGTGAGTATTATGTGACCATTAGCCGTGGTTTAAAGCCGCTCTTGCGGGAAACGGCCACAAGGCGGCAGCATTTCTCCATTTACAACTCAGGGTATTTGGGCAACAGAGCCTTCCTGGAAATCGTGTTAGTAGGCTGTAAATTAGAGTGGAATGTGCCAAGGCAACCCCCCAACAGCTTATATCTCCTTACTTCTTGTTTGTTTTTTAAGTTAATTTTTCTATTTTCTCAGAGCAACTTAGATAAAAATGTTGTGTATGTTCTAGGTGTACAGAATCTGGTTCATTATATCTAGGTATCTATCTATTCATCTTTGCCTCCTTTCCCATGGACGTTATTCCAGAGTGTTGAGTGGACCTCTCTTGGTATTCCATAGGTCTTTGGGGATTATATGTTTCATATGTATTAGTATAGGTCTGACAGCCCCATATCTTAATTTATCCATTCCTCCCACCTTCCCATTTGCTTAAACATAATTTTGATTTCTTAACCCATGAGTGTCCTTTGCTTCGAAATAAGGTCTTGGGTGTGATGTTTTAGGTAACACGTCTAAGTGATATCATAGGATGTCTTTCTTTCGGTTTCTTTCTCTCTTCAAGGTGTGTGATTATCTCTAGGTCCTTCTATGGTGGTGCCAACAGCACTGTTTCATGCTTTTCCATGGCTACTATTCCATTGTGTACACGGACCAGTTCTTCTTGGTGCGTTCATCTGTTGATGGATATTTTGGTTGCTTCCAAGTCTTGGCTGTGGTAAATATAACTGCAGTGTAGGATTGCCAGCCTGTGTCTTTTGGAATCTGGTCTTCTCAGGTGATAGGCACAGCAGTGGGTCTACCAGATCATATGGCAGCTCAATTTTTACCTAGAAACGCATGTTCTTTCTGTTCTAACTACTGGCTGTTACCAGTTTACATCCCACCGGCAGCTACGGGGTACACACAGTTCTCTAAAACCCCTTCGGCATGTATTGTTCGTGGAGTGTTTTGCTGATGATCATTCTGACTGTTGTGAGGTGAACGTTGTCACAGATTGGATTTGCATGTCTTTATTAATTTCTGATGTTGAGCATTTGTTCATGCCCCTTTTGTGTTTAAAGAAAAGAAAAGAAAGAAAGAAAAGACAAAATGTGTGTAAAATATGCCTTTTGAAATTGTCTTCTTGCAAGGTTGCCTCTTTTGAAGTTTTTGGTTGATTTTCGACCCCAGAATATTTTGTGAGGGCAGGTGTCATTTACAGGCCTGCAATTAAGGTGAATTTTAACTGACCATTATCACTGGGTTTAAAACTGCTGTTGGAGGGAGGCCAAAATGCTGCAGGATTTCTCCATTCTCAAATCTGGTTACTAGGTCAACAGAGCCTTCCTGGAAGCTGTGTTCCAAGGCTGGAAGTTAGAATGGCTTGAGCCAGGAAGAACCCCCATAATTTTATGCCCCATTATTTCTTGTTCGTTTTTTTAATATAATTTTTATCTTTTATGATAGCAAATTTGATTGTAATCTTTGGTTTGTTCTAGGTGTGCAAGATGTGTTTGTTTTTTACACCAAGACATATATGTATTCTTCTTGGGATCCATTTGCCATGTAGGTTATGACACAGTATTGAGTAGTCTTCTCTTGGAATTCTGTAGGTCTTTGGTGATTATATATTTCACGTGTGTTTGTATATCTCTGTTAAGCCCAACATCCTAATATATCCAGTCTTGACAACTTTCCAATTGGTTGACCATCAGTTTGTTTAATAAATCTGTGATTCCTGTTATCTGTGGAAATATCTCCATTGGTATCAATTTTTAGGTGACACCTATAATTGATAGCACAGGATGCGTGTCTTTCGCTTTGTGACATACTTCGAGTTGTGTGATTACCTCCAGAGCCATCTAGGGTTCTGCAAAGTGCATTGTTTCATGTTTTTTCCGTGGCTCCTATTCCATCTGTACACGTACCAGTTCTTCTTCGTCCATTCGTCTCTTGATGGACTGTTTGGTTGTTTCCATGTCTTGGCTATTGTAATACTGCTGCAGTGCAGTTTTGCCTGAATGTGTCATTCCATTTGTGTCTTCCTAGGTTATAGGCCAAGGAGTGGGCCTGCGGGATCAGAAGGTATCTCAGTGCTTACCTTTTAAAGGCTGCTCCATTCCGTTTTCATTAGTGGCACTTACCAGTTTACGAGCCACTTAAAGTTGAGAGTGCATTTCCTCACAACGTCTTCAGCATTTATTGTTTGTATTTCTTTGCTGAGGGTCATTCTGTCTGGTGTGAGCTGATACCATTTTGTGGCTGGATTTGCGTATGTTTAATAATTCCTTACATTGAGCTTCTAGCCATGTATTTTTTATTGTTTTTTAAAGAGTGAGTACAGCTTACCTATTCAAATAGTTTCTTGAAGTATGCGGCATATTTTGAATATTTTGGCCATTACCTGCCTCAACACATTTTGATGGCAGGTGTCATGTATAGCCCTGCAGTCCTGGTGCATATGAAGTGACCTTTAGCACAGGTTGTAAAACTGCTGTTGCGGCCAACGGCCACAGGGCGGCAGCATTTCTACATTCCCTCCTCTGGTCCGTGGGGAAAGAGTACCTTCCTGGAAGCAGTGTTCCTTGGTTGTAAATTAGATGGGAACGTGCCCGGAGAAACACACAAAGCTTATGTCTCCTTAGTTGTGTATTTTTTAATATTTAATTTATATTTTTTATCGGAGTAATACTGCATTGTGTACATGGACCGCTTCTTTTTTGTGCATTCATCTGTTGATGGACAGTTTGGTTGTTCCAAGTCTTGGCCAGGGTAAATAGTGCTGCAGTGCAGGATTGTCAGCCTGTGTCTGTTTGATTCTGGTCTTCTCAGGTGAAGCAGATCATATGGTAGCTCAATTTTTACCTTTAAACGCACCTCCTTTCTGTTCTCACCACTGGCTGTTACTGTTTGACATCCCAGCAGCAGCTAGAGGCTATACAGTTCTCTGAAACCCCTTGAGCATTTATTGTTTAGAGATTTTTTGCTGATGATCATTCTGACTGTGGTCACGTAAACGTTTTTGTAGATTGGATTTGCATGTCTTTAGTAATTCCCGATGTTGAGCTTTTTCCATGGCCTTTTTTGTTAAACGAAAATTTAAAAAAAGAACGTGAGTTAAATATGCCTCTTGAAATTGTCTTCTTGAAAGATTGCCCTCTTTTGAGTTTTCTCGTCGATATTCGAACCTAGGATTTTTTGAGGGCAGGTGTCATTTACAGAGGTGCAATTCTTGTGAATATTAAGTGACCCTGAGCACTGTGTTTAAAGCTGCTTTGGCAGGAGACGGTCACAAGGCTGCGGCATTGCTCCATTCCCAAATCTGGTTACTAGGGCAGAAGAGCCTTCCTAGGTGTAATGTTCCAACTCGTAAGTTAGAATTAAATGGGCCAGGAAAAAACCCCATAAGTTTATGTCTCTCATTACTTCTTGTTGGTTTCCTTAATTTAATTTTAATTTGTTATCACAGCAAATTTGATTATAATGTTCTGTTTGTTCTGGGTGTGCAAGATGTGGTTCTTTTACACATATACATATTATCTGTTCACCTTCAGATCCATTTCCCATGTTGGGTGGGACACAATGTTGAGTAGTCTTCTCTTGGTATTCCGTAGGTCTTTGGTGCTTATATCTTTCACATGTGTTGGTATATCTCTGTTTCCTGCAATATGCTAATGTATCCAGTCCTCAAACCTTTCCGTTTGGTTAACCATACGTTTGTTGATCGAATATTTGATTGCCTTTCTCTGTGAAAAATCTTCATTGGTATCAATTTTTAGGTAACACCATTACATGATATCACAGTATATGTTTCCTTCGCTTTGTGACTTACTTCATGTTGTGATTACCTCCAAACTCATCTATGGTGCTGCAAACAGCATTGTTTCATTTTTTCCTTGGCTACTATTGCATCTGTACATGTACCATTTCTTCTTTTCCATTCATCTTTGGATGGACTTTTTGGTAGCTTCCATGTCTTGCCTTTTGTAATACTGTTGCAGCGCAGTTTCGCCTGCCTGTGTCTTTGTAATTCTGTCTTCTTAGGTCATAGGCTCATTAGTGTGCCTGCTGGATCATACGGTGCCTCAATGGGTACCTGTTAAAGGCACCTGCATTCTGTTTTCATTAGTGGCTCTTTCCAGTTTCATCCCACTTTGAGATGAGGGTATGCATTTCTCCACAGCCCCTTCAACGTTTATTGTTTGCAGAAGTTTTGCTGATGGTCATTCTGACCAGTGTGAGTTGATACAACTTTGAAGATTGGATTTGCATATATTTACCATTTCCTAATCATGAGCATTTTTCCACGCTTTTTTTGTTGTTGTTAAAAAGAAAAAAGGGTGCATGTAAAATATACCTCTTGAAATTGTCTTATGAAACCTTGCCCTCTTTTGAAATTTTTGGTCGATTTTCGATTCCAGGATTGTTTTTGAAGGAGTGTGTCACCTACAGGCTTGCAATTGTTGTAAATATTTAGTGACCGTTAGCACTGGGTTGAAAGCTGCTGTTGTGGGAAACGGCTGCATGGCGGCAGCGTTTCCCCATTCCCAAATCTTGTTACTAGGGCAGCAGAGCGCTCCTGGAACTTGTGTTCCTAGGTTGTAAATTAGAATGGAATGTGCCAGGGAAGAACCGCATAACTTTATGTCTCAGTACATCTTCTTCATTGTTATAATTTAATTTTTTAAATCAGGGTAATGATTAGAATGTTATTTGTTCTAGGTGTACACAATCTAATTCATTTGTACATTATATATGTACATGTATAATATATACACATGTAATATATATATATATATATATATATATACACTCATGTACAGATCCTCTTCCCATATAAATTAATACAGAGTGTTCAGTAGACCTCCCTTGCTATATGGTCAGTGTTTTATATATATATGTATTAAATATGTATGTGTATTCGTATGGTAACCCTAATCTTAATTTGCCCATTGCTCCCACCTTTTGTTTTAGATACCCATAGTTGTCTTCTTAGTGTGTGTCTTTCTCTGTGGAAATAAGTTCCTTTGTATCAGTTGTTAGATGACACCCAGAAATGATATCCTAAGATATTTGTCTTTTGCTTTCCGACTTACCTCATGTTCTGTGATTACCTCTAGGATCATCTATGGTGCTGCAAAGAGCAGTGTTTCAGTCTTTTGCACGGCTCATATTCCATTGTGTACATGGATCACTTCTTCTTTGAACATTCACCTGTTGATGGGCATTTTGTTTGCTTCCATGTCCTGGCTTTTGTGAAGATTGCTGCAGTGCACTTTTGCTATCCTGTGTCTTCTCGACTCTGGTCTTCTCAGGTGCAGGGCCCAGCGGTGGGCCTGCTGGATTGAATGGTACCTCAATTTTTACTTTGAAACACAGTTCCTTTGTGTTCTCATTATTGGCTCTTACTTCTTTACACCTCAACAGCAGCTAGAGGGTACAGAGTTCTCTAAAACCTCTTCAGCATTCAGTGTTTGTAGACTTTTTGCTGAGGGTCATTCGAGTGGTGTGTGTTGCAACCTTTTCATACATTAGATTGGCATGAGTCTAATAATTCCTGATGTTGAACTTTTATCCATTTCCCCTTTCATTTGTAAAGAGTGTGTAAAACTTACCTCTCATACGATCTTCTTGAAAACTTTGCTCTCTTTTAAGTTTTTTGGCCACTCCCTACCTCAGAACATTTTTCTGAGGGCAGGTGTCCGTGACAGCCCGGAGTCCTTGTGAGTATTATGTGACCATTAGCCGTGGTTTAAAGCCGCTCTTGCGGGAAACGGCCACAAGGCGGCAGCATTTCTCCATTTACAACTCAGGGTATTTGGGCAACAGAGCCTTCCTGGAAATCGTGTTAGTAGGCTGTAAATTAGAGTGGAATGTGCCAAGGCAACCCCCCAACAGCTTATATCTCCTTACTTCTTGTTTGTTTTTTAAGTTAATTTTTCTATTTTCTCAGAGCAACTTAGATAAAAATGTTGTGTATGTTCTAGGTGTACAGAATCTGGTTCATTATATCTAGGTATCTATCTATTCATCTTTGCCTCCTTTCCCATGGACGTTATTCCAGAGTGTTGAGTGGACCTCTCTTGGTATTCCATAGGTCTTTGGGGATTATATGTTTCATATGTATTAGTATAGGTCTGACAGCCCCATATCTTAATTTATCCATTCCTCCCACCTTCCCATTTGCTTAAACATAATTTTGATTTCTTAACCCATGAGTGTCCTTTGCTTCGAAATAAGGTCTTGGGTGTGATGTTTTAGGTAACACGTCTAAGTGATATCATAGGATGTCTTTCTTTCGGTTTCTTTCTCTCTTCAAGGTGTGTGATTATCTCTAGGTCCTTCTATGGTGGTGCCAACAGCACTGTTTCATGCTTTTCCATGGCTACTATTCCATTGTGTACACGGACCAGTTCTTCTTGGTGCGTTCATCTGTTGATGGATATTTTGGTTGCTTCCAAGTCTTGGCTGTGGTAAATATAACTGCAGTGTAGGATTGCCAGCCTGTGTCTTTTGGAATCTGGTCTTCTCAGGTGATAGGCACAGCAGTGGGTCTACCAGATCATATGGCAGCTCAATTTTTACCTAGAAACGCATGTTCTTTCTGTTCTAACTACTGGCTGTTACCAGTTTACATCCCACCGGCAGCTACGGGGTACACACAGTTCTCTAAAACCCCTTCGGCATGTATTGTTCGTGGAGTGTTTTGCTGATGATCATTCTGACTGTTGTGAGGTGAACGTTGTCACAGATTGGATTTGCATGTCTTTATTAATTTCTGATGTTGAGCATTTGTTCATGCCCCTTTTGTGTTTAAAGAAAAGAAAAGAAAGAAAGAAAAGACAAAATGTGTGTAAAATATGCCTTTTGAAATTGTCTTCTTGCAAGGTTGCCTCTTTTGAAGTTTTTGGTTGATTTTCGACCCCAGAATATTTTGTGAGGGCAGGTGTCATTTACAGGCCTGCAATTAAGGTGAATTTTAACTGACCATTATCACTGGGTTTAAAACTGCTGTTGGAGGGAGGCCAAAATGCTGCAGGATTTCTCCATTCTCAAATCTGGTTACTAGGTCAACAGAGCCTTCCTGGAAGCTGTGTTCCAAGGCTGGAAGTTAGAATGGCTTGAGCCAGGAAGAACCCCCATAATTTTATGCCCCATTATTTCTTGTTCGTTTTTTTAATATAATTTTTATCTTTTATGATAGCAAATTTGATTGTAATCTTTGGTTTGTTCTAGGTGTGCAAGATGTGTTTGTTTTTTACACCAAGACATATATGTATTCTTCTTGGGATCCATTTGCCATGTAGGTTATGACACAGTATTGAGTAGTCTTCTCTTGGAATTCTGTAGGTCTTTGGTGATTATATATTTCACGTGTGTTTGTATATCTCTGTTAAGCCCAACATCCTAATATATCCAGTCTTGACAACTTTCCAATTGGTTGACCATCAGTTTGTTTAATAAATCTGTGATTCCTGTTATCTGTGGAAATATCTCCATTGGTATCAATTTTTAGGTGACACCTATAATTGATAGCACAGGATGCGTGTCTTTCGCTTTGTGACATACTTCGAGTTGTGTGATTACCTCCAGAGCCATCTAGGGTTCTGCAAAGTGCATTGTTTCATGTTTTTTCCGTGGCTCCTATTCCAGCTGTACACGTACCAGTTCTTCTTCGTCCATTCGTCTCTTGATGGACTGTTTGGTTGTTTCCATGTCTTGGCTATTGTAATACTGCTGCAGTGCAGTTTTGCCTGAATGTGTCATTCCATTTGTGTCTTCCTAGGTTATAGGCCAAGGAGTGGGCCTGCGGGATCAGAAGGTATCTCAGTGCTTACCTTTTAAAGGCTGCTCCATTCCGTTTTCATTAGTGGCACTTACCAGTTTACGAGCCACTTAAAGTTGAGAGTGCATTTCCTCACAACGTCTTCAGCATTTATTGTTTGTATTTCTTTGCTGAGGGTCATTCTGTCTGGTGTGAGCTGATACCATTTTGTGGCTGGATTTGCGTATGTTTAATAATTCCTTACATTGAGCTTCTAGCCATGTATTTTTTATTGTTTTTTAAAGAGTGAGTACAGCTTACCTATTCAAATAGTTTCTTGAAGTATGCGGCATATTTTGAATATTTTGGCCATTACCTGCCTCAACACATTTTGATGGCAGGTGTCATGTATAGCCCTGCAGTCCTGGTGCATATGAAGTGACCTTTAGCACAGGTTGTAAAACTGCTGTTGCGGCCAACGGCCACAGGGCGGCAGCATTTCTACATTCCCTCCTCTGGTCCGTGGGGAAAGAGTACCTTCCTGGAAGCAGTGTTCCTTGGTTGTAAATTAGATGGGAACGTGCCCGGAGAAACACACAAAGCTTATGTCTCCTTAGTTGTGTATTTTTTAATATTTAATTTATATTTTTTATCGGAGTAATACTGCATTGTGTACATGGACCGCTTCTTTTTTGTGCATTCATCTGTTGATGGACAGTTTGGTTGTTCCAAGTCTTGGCCAGGGTAAATAGTGCTGCAGTGCAGGATTGTCAGCCTGTGTCTGTTTGATTCTGGTCTTCTCAGGTGAAGCAGATCATATGGTAGCTCAATTTTTACCTTTAAACGCACCTCCTTTCTGTTCTCACCACTGGCTGTTACTGTTTGACATCCCAGCAGCAGCTAGAGGCTATACAGTTCTCTGAAACCCCTTGAGCATTTATTGTTTAGAGATTTTTTGCTGATGATCATTCTGACTGTGGTCACGTAAACGTTTTTGTAGATTGGATTTGCATGTCTTTAGTAATTCCCGATGTTGAGCTTTTTCCATGGCCTTTTTTGTTAAACGAAAATTTAAAAAAAGAACGTGAGTTAAATATGCCTCTTGAAATTGTCTTCTTGAAAGATTGCCCTCTTTTGAGTTTTCTCGTCGATATTCGAACCTAGGATTTTTTGAGGGCAGGTGTCATTTACAGAGGTGCAATTCTTGTGAATATTAAGTGACCCTGAGCACTGTGTTTAAAGCTGCTTTGGCAGGAGACGGTCACAAGGCTGCGGCATTGCTCCATTCCCAAATCTGGTTACTAGGGCAGAAGAGCCTTCCTAGGTGTAATGTTCCAACTCGTAAGTTAGAATTAAATGGGCCAGGAAAAAACCCCATAAGTTTATGTCTCTCATTACTTCTTGTTGGTTTCCTTAATTTAATTTTAATTTGTTATCACAGCAAATTTGATTATAATGTTCTGTTTGTTCTGGGTGTGCAAGATGTGGTTCTTTTACACATATACATATTATCTGTTCACCTTCAGATCCATTTCCCATGTTGGGTGGGACACAATGTTGAGTAGTCTTCTCTTGGTATTCCGTAGGTCTTTGGTGCTTATATCTTTCACATGTGTTGGTATATCTCTGTTTCCTGCAATATGCTAATGTATCCAGTCCTCAAACCTTTCCGTTTGGTTAACCATACGTTTGTTGATCGAATATTTGATTGCCTTTCTCTGTGAAAAATCTTCATTGGTATCAATTTTTAGGTAACACCATTACATGATATCACAGTATATGTTTCCTTCGCTTTGTGACTTACTTCATGTTGTGATTACCTCCAAACTCATCTATGGTGCTGCAAACAGCATTGTTTCATTTTTTCCTTGGCTACTATTGCATCTGTACATGTACCATTTCTTCTTTTCCATTCATCTTTGGATGGACTTTTTGGTAGCTTCCATGTCTTGCCTTTTGTAATACTGTTGCAGCGCAGTTTCGCCTGCCTGTGTCTTTGTAATTCTGTCTTCTTAGGTCATAGGCTCATTAGTGTGCCTGCTGGATCATACGGTGCCTCAATGGGTACCTGTTAAAGGCACCTGCATTCTGTTTTCATTAGTGGCTCTTTCCAGTTTCATCCCACTTTGAGATGAGGGTATGCATTTCTCCACAGCCCCTTCAACGTTTATTGTTTGCAGAAGTTTTGCTGATGGTCATTCTGACCAGTGTGAGTTGATACAACTTTGAAGATTGGATTTGCATATATTTACCATTTCCTAATCATGAGCATTTTTCCACGCTTTTTTTGTTGTTGTTAAAAAGAAAAAAGGGTGCATGTAAAATATACCTCTTGAAATTGTCTTATGAAACCTTGCCCTCTTTTGAAATTTTTGGTCGATTTTCGATTCCAGGATTGTTTTTGAAGGAGTGTGTCACCTACAGGCTTGCAATTGTTGTAAATATTTAGTGACCGTTAGCACTGGGTTGAAAGCTGCTGTTGTGGGAAACGGCTGCATGGCGGCAGCGTTTCCCCATTCCCAAATCTTGTTACTAGGGCAGCAGAGCGCTCCTGGAACTTGTGTTCCTAGGTTGTAAATTAGAATGGAATGTGCCAGGGAAGAACCGCATAACTTTATGTCTCAGTACATCTTCTTCATTGTTATAATTTAATTTTTTAAATCAGGGTAATGATTAGAATGTTATTTGTTCTAGGTGTACACAATCTAATTCATTTGTACATTATATATGTACATGTATAATATATACACATGTAATATATATATATATATATATATATATACACTCATGTACAGATCCTCTTCCCATATAAATTAATACAGAGTGTTCAGTAGACCTCCCTTGCTATATGGTCAGTGTTTTATATATATATGTATTAAATATGTATGTGTATTCGTATGGTAACCCTAATCTTAATTTGCCCATTGCTCCCACCTTTTGTTTTAGATACCCATAGTTGTCTTCTTAGTGTGTGTCTTTCTCTGTGGAAATAAGTTCCTTTGTATCAGTTGTTAGATGACACCCAGAAATGATATCCTAAGATATTTGTCTTTTGCTTTCCGACTTACCTCATGTTCTGTGATTACCTCTAGGATCATCTATGGTGCTGCAAAGAGCAGTGTTTCAGTCTTTTGCACGGCTCATATTCCATTGTGTACATGGATCACTTCTTCTTTGAACATTCACCTGTTGATGGGCATTTTGTTTGCTTCCATGTCCTGGCTTTTGTGAAGATTGCTGCAGTGCACTTTTGCTATCCTGTGTCTTCTCGACTCTGGTCTTCTCAGGTGCAGGGCCCAGCGGTGGGCCTGCTGGATTGAATGGTACCTCAATTTTTACTTTGAAACACAGTTCCTTTGTGTTCTCATTATTGGCTCTTACTTCTTTACACCTCAACAGCAGCTAGAGGGTACAGAGTTCTCTAAAACCTCTTCAGCATTCAGTGTTTGTAGACTTTTTGCTGAGGGTCATTCGAGTGGTGTGTGTTGCAACCTTTTCATACATTAGATTGGCATGAGTCTAATAATTCCTGATGTTGAACTTTTATCCATTTCCCTTTTCATTTGTAAAGAGTGTGTAAAACTTACCTCTCATACGATCTTCTTGAAAACTTTGCTCTCTTTTAAGTTTTTTGGCCACTCCCTACCTCAGAACATTTTTCTGAGGGCAGGTGTCCGTGACAGCCCGGAGTCCTTGTGAGTATTATGTGACCATTAGCCGTGGTTTAAAGCCGCTCTTGCGGGAAACGGCCACAAGGCGGCAGCATTTCTCCATTTACAACTCAGGGTATTTGGGCAACAGAGCCTTCCTGGAAATCGTGTTAGTAGGCTGTAAATTAGAGTGGAATGTGCCAAGGCAACCCCCCAACAGCTTATATCTCCTTACTTCTTGTTTGTTTTTTAAGTTAATTTTTCTATTTTCTCAGAGCAACTTAGATAAAAATGTTGTGTATGTTCTAGGTGTACAGAATCTGGTTCATTATATCTAGGTATCTATCTATTCATCTTTGCCTCCTTTCCCATGGACGTTATTCCAGAGTGTTGAGTGGACCTCTCTTGGTATTCCATAGGTCTTTGGGGATTATATGTTTCATATGTATTAGTATAGGTCTGACAGCCCCATATCTTAATTTATCCATTCCTCCCACCTTCCCATTTGCTTAAACATAATTTTGATTTCTTAACCCATGAGTGTCCTTTGCTTCGAAATAAGGTCTTGGGTGTGATGTTTTAGGTAACACGTCTAAGTGATATCATAGGATGTCTTTCTTTCGGTTTCTTTCTCTCTTCAAGGTGTGTGATTATCTCTAGGTCCTTCTATGGTGGTGCCAACAGCACTGTTTCATGCTTTTCCATGGCTACTATTCCATTGTGTACACGGACCAGTTCTTCTTGGTGCGTTCATCTGTTGATGGATATTTTGGTTGCTTCCAAGTCTTGGCTGTGGTAAATATAACTGCAGTGTAGGATTGCCAGCCTGTGTCTTTTGGAATCTGGTCTTCTCAGGTGATAGGCACAGCAGTGGGTCTACCAGATCATATGGCAGCTCAATTTTTACCTAGAAACGCATGTTCTTTCTGTTCTAACTACTGGCTGTTACCAGTTTACATCCCACCGGCAGCTACGGGGTACACACAGTTCTCTAAAACCCCTTCAGCATGTATTGTTCGTGGACTGTTTTGCTGATGATCATTCTGACTGTTGTGAGGTGAACGTTGTCACAGATTGGATTTGCATGTCTTTATTAATTTCTGATATTGAGCATTTGTTCATGCCCCTTTTGTGTTTAAAGAAAAGAAAAGAAAGAAAGAAAAGACAAAATGTGTGTAAAATATGCCTTTTGAAATTGTCTTCTTGCAAGGTTGCCTCTTTTGAAGTTTTTGGTTGATTTTCGACCCCAGAATATTTTGTGAGGGCAGGTGTCATTTACAGGCCTGCAATTAAGGTGAATTTTAACTGACCATTATCACTGGGTTTAAAACTGCTGTTGGAGGGAGGCCAAAATGCTGCAGGATTTCTCCATTCTCAAATCTGGTTACTAGGTCAACAGAGCCTTCCTGGAAGCTGTGTTCCAAGGCTGGAAGTTAGAATGGCTTGAGCCAGGAAGAACCCCCATAATTTTATGCCCCATTATTTCTTGTTCGTTTTTTTAATATAATTTTTATCTTTTATGATAGCAAATTTGATTGTAATCTTTGGTTTGTTCTAGGTGTGCAAGATGTGTTTGTTTTTTACACCAAGACATATATGTATTCTTCTTGGGATCCATTTGCCATGTAGGTTATGACACAGTATTGAGTAGTCTTCTCTTGGAATTCTGTAGGTCTTTGGTGATTATATATTTCACGTGTGTTTGTATATCTCTGTTAAGCCCAACATCCTAATATATCCAGTCTTGACAACTTTCCAATTGGTTGACCATCAGTTTGTTTAATAAATCTGTGATTCCTGTTATCTGTGGAAATATCTCCATTGGTATCAATTTTTAGGTGACACCTATAATTGATAGCATAGGATGCGTGTCTTTCGCTTTGTGACATACTTCGAGTTGTGTGATTACCTCCAGAGCCATCTAGGGTTCTGCAAAGTGCATTGTTTCATGTTTTTTCCGTGGCTCCTATTCCAGCTGTACACGTACCAGTTCTTCTTCGTCCATTCGTCTCTTGATGGACTGTTTGGTTGTTTCCATGTCTTGGCTATTGTAATACTGCTGCAGTGCAGTTTTGCCTGAATGTGTCATTCCATTTGTGTCTTCCTAGGTTATAGGCCAAGGAGTGGGCCTGCGGGATCAGAAGGTATCTCAGTGCTTACCTTTTAAAGGCTGCTCCATTCCGTTTTCATTAGTGGCACTTACCAGTTTACGAGCCACTTAAAGTTGAGAGTGCATTTCCTCACAACGTCTTCAGCATTTATTGTTTGTATTTCTTTGCTGAGGGTCATTCTGTCTGGTGTGAGCTGATACCATTTTGTGGCTGGATTTGCGTATGTTTAATAATTCCTTACATTGAGCTTCTAGCCATGTATTTTTTATTGTTTTTTAAAGAGTGAGTACAGCTTACCTATTCAAATAGTTTCTTGAAGTATGCGGCATATTTTGAATATTTTGGCCATTACCTGCCTCAACACATTTTGATGGCAGGTGTCATGTATAGCCCTGCAGTCCTGGTGCATATGAAGTGACCTTTAGCACAGGTTGTAAAACTGCTGTTGCGGCCAACGGCCACAGGGCGGCAGCATTTCTACATTCCCTCCTCTGGTCCGTGGGGAAAGAGTACCTTCCTGGAAGCAGTGTTCCTTGGTTGTAAATTAGATGGGAACGTGCCCGGAGAAACACACAAAGCTTATGTCTCCTTAGTTGTGTATTTTTTAATATTTAATTTATATTTTTTATCGGAGTAATACTGCATTGTGTACATGGACCGCTTCTTTTTTGTGCATTCATCTGTTGATGGACAGTTTGGTTGTTCCAAGTCTTGGCCAGGGTAAATAGTGCTGCAGTGCAGGATTGTCAGCCTGTGTCTGTTTGATTCTGGTCTTCTCAGGTGAAGCAGATCATATGGTAGCTCAATTTTTACCTTTAAACGCACCTCCTTTCTGTTCTCACCACTGGCTGTTACTGTTTGACATCCCAGCAGCAGCTAGAGGCTATACAGTTCTCTGAAACCCCTTGAGCATTTATTGTTTAGAGATTTTTTGCTGATGATCATTCTGACTGTGGTCACGTAAACGTTTTTGTAGATTGGATTTGCATGTCTTTAGTAATTCCCGATGTTGAGCTTTTTCCATGGCCTTTTTTGTTAAACGAAAATTTAAAAAAAGAACGTGAGTTAAATATGCCTCTTGAAATTGTCTTCTTGAAAGATTGCCCTCTTTTGAGTTTTCTCGTCGATATTCGAACCTAGGATTTTTTGAGGGCAGGTGTCATTTACAGAGGTGCAATTCTTGTGAATATTAAGTGACCCTGAGCACTGTGTTTAAAGCTGCTTTGGCAGGAGACGGTCACAAGGCTGCGGCATTGCTCCATTCCCAAATCTGGTTACTAGGGCAGAAGAGCCTTCCTAGGTGTAATGTTCCAACTCGTAAGTTAGAATTAAATGGGCCAGGAAAAAAACCCATAAGTTTATGTCTCTCATTACTTCTTGTTGGTTTCCTTAATTTAATTTTAATTTGTTATCACAGCAAATTTGATTATAATGTTCTGTTTGTTCTGGGTGTGCAAGATGTGGTTCTTTTACACATATACATATTATCTGTTCACCTTCAGATCCATTTCCCATGTTGGGTGGGACACAATGTTGAGTAGTCTTCTCTTGGTATTCCGTAGGTCTTTGGTGCTTATATCTTTCACATGTGTTGGTATATCTCTGTTTCCTGCAATATGCTAATGTATCCAGTCCTCAAACCTTTCCGTTTGGTTAACCATACGTTTGTTGATCGAATATTTGATTGCCTTTCTCTGTGAAAAATCTTCATTGGTATCAATTTTTAGGTAACACCATTACATGATATCACAGTATATGTTTCCTTCGCTTTGTGACTTACTTCATGTTGTGATTACCTCCAAACTCATCTATGGTGCTGCAAACAGCATTGTTTCATTTTTTCCTTGGCTACTATTGCATCTGTACATGTACCATTTCTTCTTTTCCATTCATCTTTGGATGGACTTTTTGGTAGCTTCCATGTCTTGCCTTTTGTAATACTGTTGCAGCGCAGTTTCGCCTGCCTGTGTCTTTGTAATTCTGTCTTCTTAGGTCATAGGCTCATTAGTGTGCCTGCTGGATCATACGGTGCCTCAATGGGTACCTGTTAAAGGCACCTGCATTCTGTTTTCATTAGTGGCTCTTTCCAGTTTCATCCCACTTTGAGATGAGGGTATGCATTTCTCCACAGCCCCTTCAACGTTTATTGTTTGCAGAATTTTTGCTGATGGTCATTCTGACCAGTGTGAGTTGATACAACTTTGAAGATTGGATTTGCATATATTTACCATTTCCTAATCATGAGCATTTTTCCACGCTTTTTTTGTTGTTGTTAAAAAGAAAAAAGGGTGCATGTAAAATATACCTCTTGAAATTGTCTTATGAAACCTTGCCCTCTTTTGAAATTTTTGGTCGATTTTCGATTCCAGGATTGTTTTTGAAGGAGTGTGTCACCTACAGGCTTGCAATTGTTGTAAATATTTAGTGACCGTTAGCACTGGGTTGAAAGCTGCTGTTGTGGGAAACGGCTGCATGGCGGCAGCGTTTCCCCATTCCCAAATCTTGTTACTAGGGCAGCAGAGCGCTCCTGGAACTTGTGTTCCTAGGTTGTAAATTAGAATGGAATGTGCCAGGGAAGAACCGCATAACTTTATGTCTCAGTACATCTTCTTCATTGTTATAATTTAATTTTTTAAATCAGGGTAATGATTAGAATGTTATTTGTTCTAGGTGTACACAATCTAATTCATTTGTACATTATATATGTACATGTATAATATATACACATGTAATATATATATATATATATATATACACTCATGTACAGATCCTCTTCCCATATAAATTAATACAGAGTGTTCAGTAGACCTCCCTTGCTATATGGTCAGTGTTTTATATATATATGTATTAAATATGTATGTGTATTCGTATGGTAACCCTAATCTTAATTTGCCCATTGCTCCCACCTTTTGTTTTAGATACCCATAGTTGTCTTCTTAGTGTGTGTCTTTCTCTGTGGAAATAAGTTCCTTTGTATCAGTTGTTAGATGACACCCAGAAATGATATCCTAAGATATTTGTCTTTTGCTTTCCGACTTACCTCATGTTCTGTGATTACCTCTAGGATCATCTATGGTGCTGCAAAGAGCAGTGTTTCAGTCTTTTGCACGGCTCATATTCCATTGTGTACATGGATCACTTCTTCTTTGAACATTCACCTGTTGATGGGCATTTTGTTTGCTTCCATGTCCTGGCTTTTGTGAAGATTGCTGCAGTGCACTTTTGCTATCCTGTGTCTTCTCGACTCTGGTCTTCTCAGGTGCAGGGCCCAGCGGTGGGCCTGCTGGATTGAATGGTACCTCAATTTTTACTTTGAAACACAGTTCCTTTGTGTTCTCATTATTGGCTCTTACTTCTTTACACCTCAACAGCAGCTAGAGGGTACAGAGTTCTCTAAAACCTCTTCAGCATTCAGTGTTTGTAGACTTTTTGCTGAGGGTCATTCGAGTGGTGTGTGTTGCAACCTTTTCATACATTAGATTGGCATGAGTCTAATAATTCCTGATGTTGAACTTTTATCCATTTCCCTTTTCATTTGTAAAGAGTGTGTAAAACTTACCTCTCATACGATCTTCTTGAAAACTTTGCTCTCTTTTAAGTTTTTTGGCCACTCCCTACCTCAGAACATTTTTCTGAGGGCAGGTGTCCGTGACAGCCCGGAGTCCTTGTGAGTATTATGTGACCATTAGCCGTGGTTTAAAGCCGCTCTTGCGGGAAACGGCCACAAGGCGGCAGCATTTCTCCATTTACAACTCAGGGTATTTGGGCAACAGAGCCTTCCTGGAAATCGTGTTAGTAGGCTGTAAATTAGAGTGGAATGTGCCAAGGCAACCCCCCAACAGCTTATATCTCCTTACTTCTTGTTTGTTTTTTAAGTTAATTTTTCTATTTTCTCAGAGCAACTTAGATAAAAATGTTGTGTATGTTCTAGGTGTACAGAATCTGGTTCATTATATCTAGGTATCTATCTATTCATCTTTGCCTCCTTTCCCATGGACGTTATTCCAGAGTGTTGAGTGGACCTCTCTTGGTATTCCATAGGTCTTTGGGGATTATATGTTTCATATGTATTAGTATAGGTCTGACAGCCCCATATCTTAATTTATCCATTCCTCCCACCTTCCCATTTGCTTAAACATAATTTTGATTTCTTAACCCATGAGTGTCCTTTGCTTCGAAATAAGGTCTTGAGTGTGATGTTTTAGGTAACACGTCTAAGTGATATCATAGGATGTCTTTCTTTCGGTTTCTTTCTCTCTTCAAGGTGTGTGATTATCTCTAGGTCCTTCTATGGTGGTGCCAACAGCACTGTTTCATGCTTTTCCATGGCTACTATTCCATTGTGTACACGGACCAGTTCTTCTTGGTGCGTTCATCTGTTGATGGATATTTTGGTTGCTTCCAAGTCTTGGCTGTGGTAAATATAACTGCAGTGTAGGATTGCCAGCCTGTGTCTTTTGGAATCTGGTCTTCTCAGGTGATAGGCACAGCAGTGGGTCTACCAGATCATATGGCAGCTCAATTTTTACCTAGAAACGCATGTTCTTTCTGTTCTAACTACTGGCTGTTACCAGTTTACATCCCACCGGCAGCTACGGGGTACACACAGTTCTCTAAAACCCCTTCAGCATGTATTGTTCGTGGACTGTTTTGCTGATGATCATTCTGACTGTTGTGAGGTGAACGTTGTCACAGATTGGATTTGCATGTCTTTATTAATTTCTGATGTTGAGCATTTGTTCATGCCCCTTTTGTGTTTAAAGAAAAGAAAAGAAAGAAAGAAAAGACAAAATGTGTGTAAAATATGCCTTTTGAAATTGTCTTCTTGCAAGGTTGCCTCTTTTGAAGTTTTTGGTTGATTTTCGACCCCAGAATATTTTGTGAGGGCAGGTGTCATTTACAGGCCTGCAATTAAGGTGAATTTTAACTGACCATTATCACTGGGTTTAAAACTGCTGTTGGAGGGAGGCCAAAATGCTGCAGGATTTCTCCATTCTCAAATCTGGTTACTAGGTCAACAGAGCCTTCCTGGAAGCTGTGTTCCAAGGCTGGAAGTTAGAATGGCTTGAGCCAGGAAGAACCCCCATAATTTTATGCCCCATTATTTCTTGTTCGTTTTTTTAATATAATTTTTATCTTTTATGATAGCAAATTTGATTGTAATCTTTGGTTTGTTCTAGGTGTGCAAGATGTGTTTGTTTTTTACACCAAGACATATATGTATTCTTCTTGGGATCCATTTGCCATGTAGGTTATGACACAGTATTGAGTAGTCTTCTCTTGGAATTCTGTAGGTCTTTGGTGATTATATATTTCACGTGTGTTTGTATATCTCTGTTAAGCCCAACATCCTAATATATCCAGTCTTGACAACTTTCCAATTGGTTGACCATCAGTTTGTTTAATAAATCTGTGATTCCTGTTATCTGTGGAAATATCTCCATTGGTATCAATTTTTAGGTGACACCTATAATTGATAGCATAGGATGCGTGTCTTTCGCTTTGTGACATACTTCGAGTTGTGTGATTACCTCCAGAGCCATCTAGGGTTCTGCAAAGTGCATTGTTTCATGTTTTTTCCGTGGCTCCTATTCCAGCTGTACACGTACCAGTTCTTCTTCGTCCATTCGTCTCTTGATGGACTGTTTGGTTGTTTCCATGTCTTGGCTATTGTAATACTGCTGCAGTGCAGTTTTGCCTGAATGTGTCATTCCATTTGTGTCTTCCTAGGTTATAGGCCAAGGAGTGGGCCTGCGGGATCAGAAGGTATCTCAGTGCTTACCTTTTAAAGGCTGCTCCATTCCGTTTTCATTAGTGGCACTTACCAGTTTACGAGCCACTTAAAGTTGAGAGTGCATTTCCTCACAACGTCTTCAGCATTTATTGTTTGTATTTCTTTGCTGAGGGTCATTCTGTCTGGTGTGAGCTGATACCATTTTGTGGCTGGATTTGCGTATGTTTAATAATTCCTTACATTGAGCTTCTAGCCATGTATTTTTTATTGTTTTTTAAAGAGTGAGTACAGCTTACCTATTCAAATAGTTTCTTGAAGTATGCGGCATATTTTGAATATTTTGGCCATTACCTGCCTCAACACATTTTGATGGCAGGTGTCATGTATAGCCCTGCAGTCCTGGTGCATATGAAGTGACCTTTAGCACAGGTTGTAAAACTGCTGTTGCGGCCAACGGCCACAGGGCGGCAGCATTTCTACATTCCCTCCTCTGGTCCGTGGGGAAAGAGTACCTTCCTGGAAGCAGTGTTCCTTGGTTGTAAATTAGATGGGAACGTGCCCGGAGAAACACACAAAGCTTATGTCTCCTTAGTTGTGTATTTTTTAATATTTAATTTATATTTTTTATCGGAGTAATACTGCATTGTGTACATGGACCGCTTCTTTTTTGTGCATTCATCTGTTGATGGACAGTTTGGTTGTTCCAAGTCTTGGCCAGGGTAAATAGTGCTGCAGTGCAGGATTGTCAGCCTGTGTCTGTTTGATTCTGGTCTTCTCAGGTGATAGAGCCAGTAGTGGGCCTAGCAGATCATATGGTAGCTCAATTTTTACCTTTAAACGCACCTCCTTTCTGTTCTCACCACTGGCTGTTACTGTTTGACATCCCAGCAGCAGCTAGAGGCTATACAGTTCTCTGAAACCCCTTGAGCATTTATTGTTTAGAGATTTTTTGCTGATGATCATTCTGACTGTGGTCACGTAAACGTTTTTGTAGATTGGATTTGCATGTCTTTAGTAATTCCCGATGTTGAGCTTTTTCCATGGCCTTTTTTGTTAAACGAAAATTTAAAAAAAGAACGTGAGTTAAATATGCCTCTTGAAATTGTCTTCTTGAAAGATTGCCCTCTTTTGAGTTTTCTCGTCGATATTCGAACCTAGGATTTTTTGAGGGCAGGTGTCATTTACAGAGGTGCAATTCTTGTGAATATTAAGTGACCCTGAGCACTGTGTTTAAAGCTGCTTTGGCAGGAGACGGTCACAAGGCTGCGGCATTGCTCCATTCCCAAATCTGGTTACTAGGGCAGAAGAGCCTTCCTAGGTGTAATGTTCCAACTCGTAAGTTAGAATTAAATGGGCCAGGAAAAAAACCCATAAGTTTATGTCTCTCATTACTTCTTGTTGGTTTCCTTAATTTAATTTTAATTTGTTATCACAGCAAATTTGATTATAATGTTCTGTTTGTTCTGGGTGTGCAAGATGTGGTTCTTTTACACATATACATATTATCTGTTCACCTTCAGATCCATTTCCCATGTTGGGTGGGACACAATGTTGAGTAGTCTTCTCTTGGTATTCCGTAGGTCTTTGGTGCTTATATCTTTCACATGTGTTGGTATATCTCTGTTTCCTGCAATATGCTAATGTATCCAGTCCTCAAACCTTTCCGTTTGGTTAACCATACGTTTGTTGATCGAATATTTGATTGCCTTTCTCTGTGAAAAATCTTCATTGGTATCAATTTTTAGGTAACACCATTACATGATATCACAGTATATGTTTCCTTCGCTTTGTGACTTACTTCATGTTGTGATTACCTCCAAACTCATCTATGGTGCTGCAAACAGCATTGTTTCATTTTTTCCTTGGCTACTATTGCATCTGTACATGTACCATTTCTTCTTTTCCATTCATCTTTGGATGGACTTTTTGGTAGCTTCCATGTCTTGCCTTTTGTAATACTGTTGCAGCGCAGTTTCGCCTGCCTGTGTCTTTGTAATTCTGTCTTCTTAGGTCATAGGCTCATTAGTGTGCCTGCTGGATCATACGGTGCCTCAATGGGTACCTGTTAAAGGCACCTGCATTCTGTTTTCATTAGTGGCTCTTTCCAGTTTCATCCCACTTTGAGATGAGGGTATGCATTTCTCCACAGCCCCTTCAACGTTTATTGTTTGCAGAATTTTTGCTGATGGTCATTCTGACCAGTGTGAGTTGATACAACTTTGAAGATTGGATTTGCATATATTTACCATTTCCTAATCATGAGCATTTTTCCACGCTTTTTTTGTTGTTGTTAAAAAGAAAAAAGGGTGCATGTAAAATATACCTCTTGAAATTGTCTTATGAAACCTTGCCCTCTTTTGAAATTTTTGGTCGATTTTCGATTCCAGGATTGTTTTTGAAGGAGTGTGTCACCTACAGGCTTGCAATTGTTGTAAATATTTAGTGACCGTTAGCACTGGGTTGAAAGCTGCTGTTGTGGGAAACGGCTGCATGGCGGCAGCGTTTCCCCATTCCCAAATCTTGTTACTAGGGCAGCAGTGCGCTCCTGGAACTTGTGTTCCTAGGTTGTAAATTAGAATGGAATGTGCCAGGGAAGAACCGCATAACTTTATGTCTCAGTACATCTTCTTCATTGTTATAATTTAATTTTTTAAATCAGGGTAATGATTAGAATGTTATTTGTTCTAGGTGTACACAATCTAATTCATTTGTACATTATATATGTACATGTATAATATATACACATGTAATATATATATATATATATATATATATATATATACACTCATGTACAGATCCTCTTCCCATATAAATTAATACAGAGTGTTCAGTAGACCTCCCTTGCTATATGGTCAGTGTTTTATATATATATGTATTAAATATGTATGTGTATTCGTATGGTAACCCTAATCTTAATTTGCCCATTGCTCCCACCTTTTGTTTTAGATACCCATAGTTGTCTTCTTAGTGTGTGTCTTTCTCTGTGGAAATAAGTTCCTTTGTATCAGTTGTTAGATGACACCCAGAAATGATATCCTAAGATATTTGTCTTTTGCTTTCCGACTTACCTCATGTTCTGTGATTACCTCTAGGATCATCTATGGTGCTGCAAAGAGCAGTGTTTCAGTCTTTTGCACGGCTCATATTCCATTGTGTACATGGATCACTTCTTCTTTGAACATTCACCTGTTGATGGGCATTTTGTTTGCTTCCATGTCCTGGCTTTTGTGAAGATTGCTGCAGTGCACTTTTGCTATCCTGTGTCTTCTCGACTCTGGTCTTCTCAGGTGCAGGGCCCAGCGGTGGGCCTGCTGGATTGAATGGTACCTCAATTTTTACTTTGAAACACAGTTCCTTTGTGTTCTCATTATTGGCTCTTACTTCTTTACACCTCAACAGCAGCTAGAGGGTACAGAGTTCTCTAAAACCTCTTCAGCATTCAGTGTTTGTAGACTTTTTGCTGAGGGTCATTCGAGTGGTGTGTGTTGCAACCTTTTCATACATTAGATTGGCATGAGTCTAATAATTCCTGATGTTGAACTTTTATCCATTTCCCTTTTCATTTGTAAAGAGTGTGTAAAACTTACCTCTCATACGATCTTCTTGAAAACTTTGCTCTCTTTTAAGTTTTTTGGCCACTCCCTACCTCAGAACATTTTTCTGAGGGCAGGTGTCCGTGACAGCCCGGAGTCCTTGTGAGTATTATGTGACCATTGGCCGTGGTTTAAAGCCGCTCTTGCGGGAAACGGCCACAAGGCGGCAGCATTTCTCCATTTACAACTCAGGGTATTTGGGCAACAGAGCCTTCCTGGAAATCGTGTTAGTAGGCTGTAAATTAGAGTGGAATGTGCCAAGGCAACCCCCCAACAGCTTATATCTCCTTACTTCTTGTTTGTTTTTTAAGTTAATTTTTCTATTTTCTCAGAGCAACTTAGATAAAAATGTTGTGTATGTTCTAGGTGTACAGAATCTGGTTCATTATATCTAGGTATCTATCTATTCATCTTTGCCTCCTTTCCCATGGACGTTATTCCAGAGTGTTGAGTGGACCTCTCTTGGTATTCCATAGGTCTTTGGGGATTATATGTTTCATATGTATTAGTATAGGTCTGACAGCCCCATATCTTAATTTATCCATTCCTCCCACCTTCCCATTTGCTTAAACATAATTTTGATTTCTTAACCCATGAGTGTCCTTTGCTTCGAAATAAGGTCTTGGGTGTGATGTTTTAGGTAACACGTCTAAGTGATATCATAGGATGTCTTTCTTTCGGTTTCTTTCTCTCTTCAAGGTGTGTGATTATCTCTAGGTCCTTCTATGGTGGTGCCAACAGCACTGTTTCATGCTTTTCCATGGCTACTATTCCATTGTGTACACGGACCAGTTCTTCTTGGTGCGTTCATCTGTTGATGGATATTTTGGTTGCTTCCAAGTCTTGGCTGTGGTAAATATAACTGCAGTGTAGGATTGCCAGCCTGTGTCTTTTGGAATCTGGTCTTCTCAGGTGATAGGCACAGCAGTGGGTCTACCAGATCATATGGCAGCTCAATTTTTACCTAGAAACGCATGTTCTTTCTGTTCTAACTACTGGCTGTTACCAGTTTACATCCCACCGGCAGCTACGGGGTACACACAGTTCTCTAAAACCCCTTCAGCATGTATTGTTCGTGGACTGTTTTGCTGATGATCATTCTGACTGTTGTGAGGTGAACGTTGTCACAGATTGGATTTGCATGTCTTTATTAATTTCTGATGTTGAGCATTTGTTCATGCCCCTTTTGTGTTTAAAGAAAAGAAAAGAAAGAAAGAAAAGACAAAATGTGTGTAAAATATGCCTTTTGAAATTGTCTTCTTGCAAGGTTGCCTCTTTTGAAGTTTTTGGTTGATTTTCGACCCCAGAATATTTTGTGAGGGCAGGTGTCATTTACAGGCCTGCAATTAAGGTGAATTTTAACTGACCATTATCACTGGGTTTAAAACTGCTGTTGGAGGGAGGCCAAAATGCTGCAGGATTTCTCCATTCTCAAATCTGGTTACTAGGTCAACAGAGCCTTCCTGGAAGCTGTGTTCCAAGGCTGGAAGTTAGAATGGCTTGAGCCAGGAAGAACCCCCATAATTTTATGCCCCATTATTTCTTGTTCGTTTTTTTAATATAATTTTTATCTTTTATGATAGCAAATTTGATTGTAATCTTTGGTTTGTTCTAGGTGTGCAAGATGTGTTTGTTTTTTACACCAAGACATATATGTATTCTTCTTGGGATCCATTTGCCATGTAGGTTATGACACAGTATTGAGTAGTCTTCTCTTGGAATTCTGTAGGTCTTTGGTGATTATATATTTCACGTGTGTTTGTATATCTCTGTTAAGCCCAACATCCTAATATATCCAGTCTTGACAACTTTCCAATTGGTTGACCATCAGTTTGTTTAATAAATCTGTGATTCCTGTTATCTGTGGAAATATCTCCATTGGTATCAATTTTTAGGTGACACCTATAATTGATAGCACAGGATGCGTGTCTTTCGCTTTGTGACATACTTCGAGTTGTCTGATTACCTCCAGAGCCATCTAGGGTTCTGCAAAGTGCATTGTTTCATGTTTTTTCCGTGGCTCCTATTCCATCTGTACACGTACCAGTTCTTCTTCGTCCATTCGTCTCTTGATGGACTGTTTGGTTGTTTCCATGTCTTGGCTATTGTAATACTGCTGCAGTGCAGTTTTGCCTGAATGTGTCATTCCATTTGTGTCTTCCTAGGTTATAGGCCAAGGAGTGGGCCTGCGGGATCAGAAGGTATCTCAGTGCTTACCTTTTAAAGGCTGCTCCATTCCGTTTTCATTAGTGGCACTTACCAGTTTACGAGCCACTTAAAGTTGAGAGTGCATTTCCTCACAACGTCTTCAGCATTTATTGTTTGTATTTCTTTGCTGAGGGTCATTCTGTCTGGTGTGAGCTGATACCATTTTGTGGCTGGATTTGCGTATGTTTACTAATTCCTTACATTGAGCTTCTAGCCATGTATTTTTTATTGTTTTTTAAAGAGTGAGTACAGCTTACCTATTCAAATAGTTTCTTGAAGTATGCGGCATATTTTGAATATTTTGGCCATTACCTGCCTCAACACATTTTGATGGCAGGTGTCATGTATAGCCCTGCAGTCCTGGTGCATATGAAGTGACCTTTAGCACAGGTTGTAAAACTGCTGTTGCGGCCAACGGCCACAGGGCGGCAGCATTTCTACATTCCCTCCTCTGGTCCGTGGGGAAAGAGTACCTTCCTGGAAGCAGTGTTCCTTGGTTGTAAATTAGATGGGAACGTGCCCGGAGAAACACACAAAGCTTATGTCTCCTTAGTTGTGTATTTTTTAATATTTAATTTATATTTTTTATCGGAGTAATACTGCATTGTGTACATGGACCGCTTCTTTTTTGTGCATTCATCTGTTGATGGACAGTTTGGTTGTTCCAAGTCTTGGCCAGGGTAAATAGTGCTGCAGTGCAGGATTGTCAGCCTGTGTCTGTTTGATTCTGGTCTTCTCAGGTGATAGAGCCAGTAGTGGGCCTAGCAGATCATATGGTAGCTCAATTTTTACCTTTAAACGCACCTCCTTTCTGTTCTCACCACTGGCTGTTACTGTTTGACATCCCAGCAGCAGCTAGAGGCTATACAGTTCTCTGAAACCCCTTGAGCATTTATTGTTTAGAGATTTTTTGCTGATGATCATTCTGACTGTGGTCACGTAAACGTTTTTGTAGATTGGATTTGCATGTCTTTAGTAATTCCCGATGTTGAGCTTTTTCCATGGCCTTTTTTGTTAAACGAAAATTTAAAAAAAGAACGTGAGTTAAATATGCCTCTTGAAATTGTCTTCTTGAAAGATTGCCCTCTTTTGAGTTTTCTCGTCGATATTCGAACCTAGGATTTTTTGAGGGCAGGTGTCATTTACAGAGGTGCAATTCTTGTGAATATTAAGTGACCCTGAGCACTGTGTTTAAAGCTGCTTTGGCAGGAGACGGTCACAAGGCTGCGGCATTGCTCCATTCCCAAATCTGGTTACTAGGGCAGAAGAGCCTTCCTAGGTGTAATGTTCCAACTCGTAAGTTAGAATTAAATGGGCCAGGAAAAAAACCCATAAGTTTATGTCTCTCATTACTTCTTGTTGGTTTTCTTAATTTAATTTTAATTTGTTATCACAGCAAATTTGATTATAATGTTCTGTTTGTTCTGGGTGTGCAAGATGTGGTTCTTTTACACATATACATATTATCTGTTCACCTTCAGATCCATTTCCCATGTTGGGTGGGACACAATGTTGAGTAGTCTTCTCTTGGTATTCCGTAGGTCTTTGGTGCTTATATCTTTCACATGTGTTGGTATATCTCTGTTTCCTGCAATATGCTAATGTATCCAGTCCTCAAACCTTTCCGTTTGGTTAACCATACGTTTGTTGATCGAATATTTGATTGCCTTTCTCTGTGAAAAATCTTCATTGGTATCAATTTTTAGGTAACACCATTACATGATATCACAGTATATGTTTCCTTCGCTTTGTGACTTACTTCATGTTGTGATTACCTCCAAACTCATCTATGGTGCTGCAAACAGCATTGTTTCATTTTTTCCTTGGCTACTATTGCATCTGTACATGTACCATTTCTTCTTTTCCATTCATCTTTGGATGGACTTTTTGGTAGCTTCCATGTCTTGCCTTTTGTAATACTGTTGCAGCGCAGTTTCGCCTGCCTGTGTCTTTGTAATTCTGTCTTCTTAGGTCATAGGCTCATTAGTGTGCCTGCTGGATCATACGGTGCCTCAATGGGTACCTGTTAAAGGCACCTGCATTCTGTTTTCATTAGTGGCTCTTTCCAGTTTCATCCCACTTTGAGATGAGGGTATGCATTTCTCCACAGCCCCTTCAACGTTTATTGTTTGCAGAATTTTTGCTGATGGTCATTCTGACCAGTGTGAGTTGATACAACTTTGAAGATTGGATTTGCATATATTTACCATTTCCTAATCATGAGCATTTTTCCACGCTTTTTTTGTTGTTGTTAAAAAGAAAAAAGGGTGCATGTAAAATATACCTCTTGAAATTGTCTTATGAAACCTTGCCCTCTTTTGAAATTTTTGGTCGATTTTCGATTCCAGGATTGTTTTTGAAGGAGTGTGTCACCTACAGGCTTGCAATTGTTGTAAATATTTAGTGACCGTTAGCACTGGGTTGAAAGCTGCTGTTGTGGGAAACGGCTGCATGGCGGCAGCGTTTCCCCATTCCCAAATCTTGTTACTAGGGCAGCAGAGCGCTCCTGGAACTTGTGTTCCTAGGTTGTAAATTAGAATGGAATGTGCCAGGGAAGAACCGCATAACTTTATGTCTCAGTACATCTTCTTCATTGTTATAATTTAATTTTTTAAATCAGGGTAATGATTAGAATGTTATTTGTTCTAGGTGTACACAATCTAATTCATTTGTACATTATATATGTACATGTATAATATATACACATGTAATATATATATATATATATATATACACTCATGTACAGATCCTCTTCCCATATAAATTAATACAGAGTGTTCAGTAGACCTCCCTTGCTATATGGTCAGTGTTTTATATATATATGTATTAAATATGTATGTGTATTCGTATGGTAACCCTAATCTTAATTTGCCCATTGCTCCCACCTTTTGTTTTAGATACCCATAGTTGTCTTCTTAGTGTGTGTCTTTCTCTGTGGAAATAAGTTCCTTTGTATCAGTTGTTAGATGACACCCAGAAATGATATCCTAAGATATTTGTCTTTTGCTTTCCGACTTACCTCATGTTCTGTGATTACCTCTAGGATCATCTATGGTGCTGCAAAGAGCAGTGTTTCAGTCTTTTGCACGGCTCATATTCCATTGTGTACATGGATCACTTCTTCTTTGAACATTCACCTGTTGATGGGCATTTTGTTTGCTTCCATGTCCTGGCTTTTGTGAAGATTGCTGCAGTGCACTTTTGCTATCCTGTGTCTTCTCGACTCTGGTCTTCTCAGGTGCAGGGCCCAGCGGTGGGCCTGCTGGATTGAATGGTACCTCAATTTTTACTTTGAAACACAGTTCCTTTGTGTTCTCATTATTGGCTCTTACTTCTTTACACCTCAACAGCAGCTAGAGGGTACAGAGTTCTCTAAAACCTCTTCAGCATTCAGTGTTTGTAGACTTTTTGCTGAGGGTCATTCGAGTGGTGTGTGTTGCAACCTTTTCATACATTAGATTGGCATGAGTCTAATAATTCCTGATGTTGAACTTTTATCCATTTCCCTTTTCATTTGTAAAGAGTGTGTAAAACTTACCTCTCATACGATCTTCTTGAAAACTTTGCTCTCTTTTAAGTTTTTTGGCCACTCCCTACCTCAGAACATTTTTCTGAGGGCAGGTGTCCGTGACAGCCCGGAGTCCTTGTGAGTATTATGTGACCATTGGCCGTGGTTTAAAGCCGCTCTTGCGGGAAACGGCCACAAGGCGGCAGCATTTCTCCATTTACAACTCAGGGTATTTGGGCAACAGAGCCTTCCTGGAAATCGTGTTAGTAGGCTGTAAATTAGAGTGGAATGTGCCAAGGCAACCCCCCAACAGCTTATATCTCCTTACTTCTTGTTTGTTTTTTAAGTTAATTTTTCTATTTTCTCAGAGCAACTTAGATAAAAATGTTGTGTATGTTCTAGGTGTACAGAATCTGGTTCATTATATCTAGGTATCTATCTATTCATCTTTGCCTCCTTTCCCATGGACGTTATTCCAGAGTGTTGAGTGGACCTCTCTTGGTATTCCATAGGTCTTTGGGGATTATATGTTTCATATGTATTAGTATAGGTCTGACAGCCCCATATCTTAATTTATCCATTCCTCCCACCTTCCCATTTGCTTAAACATAATTTTGATTTCTTAACCCATGAGTGTCCTTTGCTTCGAAATAAGGTCTTGGGTGTGATGTTTTAGGTAACACGTCTAAGTGATATCATAGGATGTCTTTCTTTCGGTTTCTTTCTCTCTTCAAGGTGTGTGATTATCTCTAGGTCCTTCTATGGTGGTGCCAACAGCACTGTTTCATGCTTTTCCATGGCTACTATTCCATTGTGTACACGGACCAGTTCTTCTTGGTGCGTTCATCTGTTGATGGATATTTTGGTTGCTTCCAAGTCTTGGCTGTGGTAAATATAACTGCAGTGTAGGATTGCCAGCCTGTGTCTTTTGGAATCTGGTCTTCTCAGGTGATAGGCACAGCAGTGGGTCTACCAGATCATATGGCAGCTCAATTTTTACCTAGAAACGCATGTTCTTTCTGTTCTAACTACTGGCTGTTACCAGTTTACATCCCACCGGCAGCTACGGGGTACACACAGTTCTCTAAAACCCCTTCAGCATGTATTGTTCGTGGACTGTTTTGCTGATGATCATTCTGACTGTTGTGAGGTGAACGTTGTCACAGATTGGATTTGCATGTCTTTATTAATTTCTGATGTTGAGCATTTGTTCATGCCCCTTTTGTGTTTAAAGAAAAGAAAAGAAAGAAAGAAAAGACAAAATGTGTGTAAAATATGCCTTTTGAAATTGTCTTCTTGCAAGGTTGCCTCTTTTGAAGTTTTTGGTTGATTTTCGACCCCAGAATATTTTGTGAGGGCAGGTGTCATTTACAGGCCTGCAATTAAGGTGAATTTTAACTGACCATTATCACTGGGTTTAAAACTGCTGTTGGAGGGAGGCCAAAATGCTGCAGGATTTCTCCATTCTCAAATCTGGTTACTAGGTCAACAGAGCCTTCCTGGAAGCTGTGTTCCAAGGCTGGAAGTTAGAATGGCTTGAGCCAGGAAGAACCCCCATAATTTTATGCCCCATTATTTCTTGTTCGTTTTTTTAATATAATTTTTATCTTTTATGATAGCAAATTTGATTGTAATCTTTGGTTTGTTCTAGGTGTGCAAGATGTGTTTGTTTTTTACACCAAGACATATATGTATTCTTCTTGGGATCCATTTGCCATGTAGGTTATGACACAGTATTGAGTAGTCTTCTCTTGGAATTCTGTAGGTCTTTGGTGATTATATATTTCACGTGTGTTTGTATATCTCTGTTAAGCCCAACATCCTAATATATCCAGTCTTGACAACTTTCCAATTGGTTGACCATCAGTTTGTTTAATAAATCTGTGATTCCTGTTATCTGTGGAAATATCTCCATTGGTATCAATTTTTAGGTGACACCTATAATTGATAGCACAGGATGCGTGTCTTTCGCTTTGTGACATACTTCGAGTTGTCTGATTACCTCCAGAGCCATCTAGGGTTCTGCAAAGTGCATTGTTTCATGTTTTTTCCGTGGCTCCTATTCCATCTGTACACGTACCAGTTCTTCTTCGTCCATTCGTCTCTTGATGGACTGTTTGGTTGTTTCCATGTCTTGGCTATTGTAATACTGCTGCAGTGCAGTTTTGCCTGAATGTGTCATTCCATTTGTGTCTTCCTAGGTTATAGGCCAAGGAGTGGGCCTGCGGGATCAGAAGGTATCTCAGTGCTTACCTTTTAAAGGCTGCTCCATTCCGTTTTCATTAGTGGCACTTACCAGTTTACGAGCCACTTAAAGTTGAGAGTGCATTTCCTCACAACGTCTTCAGCATTTATTGTTTGTATTTCTTTGCTGAGGGTCATTCTGTCTGGTGTGAGCTGATACCATTTTGTGGCTGGATTTGCGTATGTTTAATAATTCCTTACATTGAGCTTCTAGCCATGTATTTTTTATTGTTTTTTAAAGAGTGAGTACAGCTTACCTATTCAAATAGTTTCTTGAAGTATGCGGCATATTTTGAATATTTTGGCCATTACCTGCCTCAACACATTTTGATGGCAGGTGTCATGTATAGCCCTGCAGTCCTGGTGCATATGAAGTGACCTTTAGCACAGGTTGTAAAACTGCTGTTGCGGCCAACGGCCACAGGGCGGCAGCATTTCTACATTCCCTCCTCTGGTCCGTGGGGAAAGAGTACCTTCCTGGAAGCAGTGTTCCTTGGTTGTAAATTAGATGGGAACGTGCCCGGAGAAACACACAAAGCTTATGTCTCCTTAGTTGTGTATTTTTTAATATTTAATTTATATTTTTTATCGGAGTAATACTGCATTGTGTACATGGACCGCTTCTTTTTTGTGCATTCATCTGTTGATGGACAGTTTGGTTGTTCCAAGTCTTGGCCAGGGTAAATAGTGCTGCAGTGCAGGATTGTCAGCCTGTGTCTGTTTGATTCTGGTCTTCTCAGGTGATAGAGCCAGTAGTGGGCCTAGCAGATCATATGGTAGCTCAATTTTTACCTTTAAACGCACCTCCTTTCTGTTCTCACCACTGGCTGTTACTGTTTGACATCCCAGCAGCAGCTAGAGGCTATACAGTTCTCTGAAACCCCTTGAGCATTTATTGTTTAGAGATTTTTTGCTGATGATCATTCTGACTGTGGTCACGTAAACGTTTTTGTAGATTGGATTTGCATGTCTTTAGTAATTCCCGATGTTGAGCTTTTTCCATGGCCTTTTTTGTTAAACGAAAATTTAAAAAAAGAACGTGAGTTAAATATGCCTCTTGAAATTGTCTTCTTGAAAGATTGCCCTCTTTTGAGTTTTCTCGTCGATATTCGAACCTAGGATTTTTTGAGGGCAGGTGTCATTTACAGAGGTGCAATTCTTGTGAATATTAAGTGACCCTGAGCACTGTGTTTAAAGCTGCTTTGGCAGGAGACGGTCACAAGGCTGCGGCATTGCTCCATTCCCAAATCTGGTTACTAGGGCAGAAGAGCCTTCCTAGGTGTAATGTTCCAACTCGTAAGTTAGAATTAAATGGGCCAGGAAAAAAACCCATAAGTTTATGTCTCTCATTACTTCTTGTTGGTTTCCTTAATTTAATTTTAATTTGTTATCACAGCAAATTTGATTATAATGTTCTGTTTGTTCTGGGTGTGCAAGATGTGGTTCTTTTACACATATACATATTATCTGTTCACCTTCAGATCCATTTCCCATGTTGGGTGGGACACAATGTTGAGTAGTCTTCTCTTGGTATTCCGTAGGTCTTTGGTGCTTATATCTTTCACATGTGTTGGTATATCTCTGTTTCCTGCAATATGCTAATGTATCCAGTCCTCAAACCTTTCCGTTTGGTTAACCATACGTTTGTTGATCGAATATTTGATTGCCTTTCTCTGTGAAAAATCTTCATTGGTATCAATTTTTAGGTAACACCATTACATGATATCACAGTATATGTTTCCTTCGCTTTGTGACTTACTTCATGTTGTGATTACCTCCAAACTCATCTATGGTGCTGCAAACAGCATTGTTTCATTTTTTCCTTGGCTACTATTGCATCTGTACATGTACCATTTCTTCTTTTCCATTCATCTTTGGATGGACTTTTTGGTAGCTTCCATGTCTTGCCTTTTGTAATACTGTTGCAGCGCAGTTTCGCCTGCCTGTGTCTTTGTAATTCTGTCTTCTTAGGTCATAGGCTCATTAGTGTGCCTGCTGGATCATACGGTGCCTCAATGGGTACCTGTTAAAGGCACCTGCATTCTGTTTTCATTAGTGGCTCTTTCCAGTTTCATCCCACTTTGAGATGAGGGTATGCATTTCTCCACAGCCCCTTCAACGTTTATTGTTTGCAGAAGTTTTGCTGATGGTCATTCTGACCAGTGTGAGTTGATACAACTTTGAAGATTGGATTTGCATATATTTACCATTTCCTAATCATGAGCATTTTTCCACGCTTTTTTTGTTGTTGTTAAAAAGAAAAATGGGTGCATGTAAAATATACCTCTTGAAATTGTCTTATGAAACCTTGCCCTCTTTTGAAATTTTTGGTCGATTTTCGATTCCAGGATTGTTTTTGAAGGAGTGTGTCACCTACAGGCTTGCAATTGTTGTAAATATTTAGTGACCGTTAGCACTGGGTTGAAAGCTGCTGTTGTGGGAAACGGCTGCATGGCGGCAGCGTTTCCCCATTCCCAAATCTTGTTACTAGGGCAGCAGAGCGCTCCTGGAACTTGTGTTCCTAGGTTGTAAATTAGAATGGAATGTGCCAGGGAAGAACCGCATAACTTTATGTCTCAGTACATCTTCTTCATTGTTATAATTTAATTTTTTAAATCAGGGTAATGATTAGAATGTTATTTGTTCTAGGTGTACACAATCTAATTCATTTGTACATTATATATGTACATGTATAATATATACACATGTAATATATATATATATATATATATACACTCATGTACAGATCCTCTTCCCATATAAATTAATACAGAGTGTTCAGTAGACCTCCCTTGCTATATGGTCAGTGTTTTATATATATATGTATTAAATATGTATGTGTATTCGTATGGTAACCCTAATCTTAATTTGCCCATTGCTCCCACCTTTTGTTTTAGATACCCATAGTTGTCTTCTTAGTGTGTGTCTTTCTCTGTGGAAATAAGTTCCTTTGTATCAGTTGTTAGATGACACCCAGAAATGATATCCTAAGATATTTGTCTTTTGCTTTCCGACTTACCTCATGTTCTGTGATTACCTCTAGGATCATCTATGGTGCTGCAAAGAGCAGTGTTTCAGTCTTTTGCACGGCTCATATTCCATTGTGTACATGGATCACTTCTTCTTTGAACATTCACCTGTTGATGGGCATTTTGTTTGCTTCCATGTCCTGGCTTTTGTGAAGATTGCTGCAGTGCACTTTTGCTATCCTGTGTCTTCTCGACTCTGGTCTTCTCAGGTGCAGGGCCCAGCGGTGGGCCTGCTGGATTGAATGGTACCTCAATTTTTACTTTGAAACACAGTTCCTTTGTGTTCTCATTATTGGCTCTTACTTCTTTACACCTCAACAGCAGCTAGAGGGTACAGAGTTCTCTAAAACCTCTTCAGCATTCAGTGTTTGTAGACTTTTTGCTGAGGGTCATTCGAGTGGTGTGTGTTGCAACCTTTTCATACATTAGATTGGCATGAGTCTAATAATTCCTGATGTTGAACTTTTATCCATTTCCCTTTTCATTTGTAAAGAGTGTGTAAAACTTACCTCTCATACGATCTTCTTGAAAACTTTGCTCTCTTTTAAGTTTTTTGGCCACTCCCTACCTCAGAACATTTTTCTGAGGGCAGGTGTCCTTGACAGCCCGGAGTCCTTGTGAGTATTATGTGACCATTGGCCGT